>NC_056732.1:1394714539-1394727039 GCF_019279795.1 Protopterus annectens
ATTACCTCTCTTGATCTAGATGTGAACCCCTTCGTGATAAGGTGGGCTATATAGAATGTCTTTATAACCACTTTGGCAATGTGATTGTCAAAGGAGAGACTGCAATCTACTTGGGTCCCCAAATCCCTAATTACTTCTTCCGTACTTAATGGATTACCACCTATGTGGTAATTTGTGGGCACTTTGTTTTTCCCAAAGGGGATGACTATGCACTTTTTGGCATTTAGCTTTAGGCCATGGTTCTGGCACCAGTTATCCATCTCTGTGAGACCTTTTTGGAGGATGCTTGTGTCAGCCGGCGAGTCGATTATGGCCCCCAGTTATCATCTGCAAACTTGTCAGTCATAGTCCTCCTGTGTTAGCCTGTACCTCAGAGAAATATATACCAAACAAGAGAGGTCCCAGGACTTAGCCTTGTGGGACGCCACTTGTAACTGGTTTAGCGTCTGACATGGCACTTGCAATTCTGACCATGTGGGTTCTATCCCTAAGCCAGTTTGCAACCCATCTTGTGACATAGGGGTTGATACTTAAGCTGGTGAGCTTATTTATGATGCCCGAGTGGGGTATTGTGTCAAAGGCTTTTGCAAGGTCAAGGTAGGCTGTGTGGACTACCTTCCCTTCGTCTATGGCCTTGGTGACTGTTTCAAAGAAATTGACCATGTTCAAGAGGCAAGATCTGCCCTTAACAAAGCTGAATTGGGTAGGATCCAGTGTTTGGATGTTCCCAATGTCTTTGTTTATGAGTTCCACGATGATACGCTCCATAGCTTTGCAGACCAGGCTAGTTAGGCTTATAGGGCGACAGTTTCCGGGGACCGTTGTGGCACCTTTATGGAGTGGGACCACTGTTGCTGTACGCCATTCTTTGGGTACATATCCTGTTGTAAGGCTGAGACTGAACAGTGATTTTAAGTGAGGGTTCAGTTCTTCTTGGAGCTCATGTAAAACGCAGCCCGGGACACCGTCCGGTCCCATTGATGCTGTGTTTTTTGCTCTGGAGAGGGCAGCTCTCACTGGTGCATCTGTGATCTCAGGGAGGCTACACTCTGTTGGGATAGTCATTTGCTCATTTGGGGGGGGGGGGGGTTTGCACTGAACCTGTCTGCCAGGATGTTGGCAATGTCTGTGGGTTCAGTGTATTTTTTGTCATTTTGCACTAACTCAGAGCATATCTGGGAGTTTCCACCCAGGTTTCTGACATAACTAAAGAAAAACTTGTGATTATCTTTAGCATCTTGTGCAATTTTTCTTTCGAAGCAAGACTTAGAAGATTTTATGAGGGATCGTAGTTTCTGGCTAGTACTGATCAGAGTTGCCTTACCTTTCAGGGATTTTGCTCTATCATGTAGTAGCTTCCTCCTTCTGTTGTACAGCTTATTTATGGCTGGGGTCCACCAGACAGGTCTCCTGCCTTTGGAGGAGTGTGTCTTGGTTTTATTTGGGATAGCACGATCCATGCATTCCTGTAGGTATCCATGGAATGCATTTGTAAAGGATTCTGCGGTTTGGGCCGTATTTTCCACTGGCCCTGGGGCTTTGAAGGATTCCACCTCGGTTTTGAGAAGTGGGAAGTTTGCTTTTGAGAAGTTTTTGACCGTGGTTTCCTTTGCTGGGGGTGGGGATGGGATATGGATGTCCATAGTGATTAATTTATGGTCAGATCTTACCAATGACGGGTATACCTCTGGTATGGAACATAGAGTCCCCATGTTGGTGATGATCAGGTCCAATATGTTTTCCCCTCTTGTGGGAGTGGTGACCAGGTGTTCCATAGCATTTGAGTTTATACATTCTAGGAACCATTGGGCTAGGGTGTTGGGGCTTGAGTGGTGCTCCCAGTCTATGTTTGGGTAGTTAAAGTCACCCAATATAATGGTGTTTGGAGAGACCTTCATATTCTCCAGTGTCTTCAGGAAAGCCGAGTGGGGTTCCTGAGTTTGGGAGGGTGGTCTGTAGCAGGCTACAAACTGGAAGGCAGTTTTGCCCACTGTTAGTTGCACATGGATGGTCTTAGATGCTTTGTGCAGTGCCACTAGCCTGGAGGTATGGGTATCTTTGATGAATATGGATACTTCCCTTCCTCTTGTGGTTCGGTCCAAGTTTTGGGGCCGAAAAGCATGGTATGAGGTATAGCCTGGAAGTGCTGGGGTGTTCTCTGGAGCCTTGAACCAGGTTTCTGTTACTGCACAGATATCGATATTCTCCATACTGAGGAGAGCCTCGAGTGCATGCATCTTGAGGTTTAGACTTCTGGCATTCAGCAGCATTACCCTTAGTTTCTTTTTCCTTGTGTTGTCTAAGGAGGTGGGTTTGTCTTTTGAGCCTTGCCTAAAAAAGGCACTATGGGGGTGGCAAGAGCCTTGGCCAGTATTCGAAAACCCAGGGGTGACAGGTGCAAGCCGTCCCTAGCGAAGCAACGTGGGTCGTCAAGCATGTCATCCCAGGCTGACAGACACTGGATCCCCTTTGAGTGACACCAATACTTTAGCCAATTGTAGGTACTAGTCTATTAGCCCTAGAGCCTATGTAAGCCTAGCCAACAAGGTTCCCTGGCTTTCACCACCCAAGAAAGTTATTTTCCTGTGTCCCTGTTGAGCAGAGCCACAGAAGTGATCCCCAGGGTGAATTTCCTAATTCCCATCCATTCATCATGATTTTTCTTGAACAGAGCTAATGAGGAACTTTGCTTGACATAGATAGGTAGCTTGTTCCACAGTATAGGAAGTCTCTGGGACAGGAATCTATCCCTCCAGCATGTTCTGTTTATTGTGGTAACAAGGTTTAGGTCCCTAGAGCATGTATCCCAGAGGGATTGGGATTTCTTTAGGTGTAGCATGTCCAACAGCTCTGGGTTTGACATAGCTTTGTATGTTAGGCAGAGATAACCTCAGAGTAGGTGATATTCTATGGAGTAAAGCTAGTGTTTTTTGAGACTGTCAGCATAGGACATCTGTTTGAGGCCGATAATCCTCTTGGTGAGGTACTTCTGTGGCCTTTCCAGCTATTGCAGATGTCTTGTGAGGTACATTCCAAAAGGGGCATTGTACTCTATAATGTGTCTATTGAGTGCCAAGTAGAGGGGAGCGATGACCACTTTTTTCCTGGATGAGAACCCTTTTGTGATGAGATGTGCCACATAGAAGGCTTTCCTAACCACTGTGATGATGTGATTATCAAAGGTGAGACTACTGTCCACCTGAGTCCCAAGGTCTCTTATCACACCTTCGGCATTCAGCGCAGGTTTTATATTTACTGCAAATGTTTTATCACTTATTTTCTGATGAAGTTGTAGTAAAGAGAATGAGAGCACTAAAATTCACTTTGTTGTCTGCAGCTTGTGATCATTTTAATAGAACTGGTTGTTTGTTTGACTAGTTTCAAGTCTCTACGTAGCAGTGTGTTGTTGATTATTGCACAGCTCTAGTTTCTTCACTACTGCAACTGCTCTCTCAGCCTTCTCTTAGCCAACTGGTATTCCTTCATAGCCTAGTTCATCTTTTCTATCTCCCACGTTTTCATGTAGTTATTCTTTCTTTTGATGACTTCCTGGACTTGTTTATTTCACAATCAGCTTTCCTTATCTACCTTATTTCCACACCTGGCTCGGCCACATATCTATGAGTTTAGTAGTCCTCACACATGCTGTTTTGTGGCACTGCCATTCTTCTTCAACTCCACGTATTTCCTCTCCTTCTTGAGGTGATAGACACCTAAGTCATTCCTTGAACTGTTGTGCTTTCGGTCCAGTCAACTTCCACATCTTTAGCTTAGTCTTTGCTGACCTTAAAGTGTCCTCTGACTGCTGCTGTTCTGGTGAACAGTGGTTTATTTTGTGGGCCAACTGTTTCACTGAGAATGACTTTGCAATCACTGATTCTATCCCAATGCTCTTTCCTTGCTGGGAGAAAGTCTATTTGAGTTGCAAGTTGGCCACTCTTTGATGTGCTCTGATGACCGTCTCTCTTGCTGAACCATGTGTTAGCCACCATAAAACCATTTGCCTGACAGAAGTCTAGAATAGTGTCTCCTTCTTTATTTCTGTTGTCCCATCCAAGTGGACCCAGGAAGTCCTCAGATCTTGTTCTGTCTGACCTGATATGTGCATTCAAGTCACCCATTATCAATACTAATTCATGTTGTCCTGCTTTATCTAGAGCGTCCTGCAATTGCTGCCTGAATGCACACTTTTACTTGCTATCACAACCCTGCCGTAGGGTGTAGGCTGAAGTTATGAATACTACCCTGTCCTTACTCTGGAGTCTGATAGCTATGAGTCTGTCACCAATTTTGATGCCATCTCTCACTGCCTTTTGAAGCCTCTCTCTCACCACAATTCCTATACCATTTCTAGTCTGTCCTCCTTATGAGGAGTAGACTCTGGGCCCCAGCTAAGTGGCTTTGCAGCACTGCCCTCCCGTCTTATCTCCTGGATACAGGGGATATCCATCCTCCTCCTTACCATGTCACCCCCTTCTCAGGTTAGTCCTGCTGGTGATATACTGAGTGCAGCAATATTTTGTTGATTAACAGGTTGATTTTTGTTTTACATCCATCTTTCTCTCATAGCTACCCCAGGTAACCCAGGCTGGACAACTGGACACCAGCTAGCCAGTAACTTGTTGATCCAGGGCTGCTCAGTTTTATGGCAGGCACACACTAGCCTACAGGGGCACATAGATCCCATTCACCATTAGCATGGTTCCCTAGTGTAGGTCACCCCACTTGTCACTGGCAAATATACATGCCCATTTTTGACAACATTAGTCAACAGCCAAATCGCCTAGTAGCAATTTTTATACTGTTGAGTGGCTAGACCTGACATGACATGCAGTCTGTGATCCATCTTTTCATGTTTAGAGGATTATGTGTATTGCATTTGATGCTGACAGCAGTTGCTCTATACAACTCTTTCCACCCTTTATGCACCATCTAGCACCTGTGTTGATGCCAAAAAGTCCATTGTTGGGTGAGTTTGAGATGGAATACTCAGCATGGTTTTGGGAGATGGGATTAACCCCACAGTGAAACTATACAAACTCCACAGAGGGGTTTGTATGGGAGATGAAGACCTCAACCATTATGCCAACTGTGTCTTCACACACATACACATATATCTCTATATATTTATCTCTATCTATCTATATATATAAATATTTGTCTCAATACATGCATAAATAGTCAATATTGGGGACTGGTGAATGTATCTGTTAATAATGTATGCACACAATAGTTAAGCAGAGTAGAATCAGAAGGTAAGCAGCAGAAAAGCAGGTCAGAGATAATATTGAAAAAAAAAATAGATAACTTTAACTTTTGCACAGGAAAAGGTCATTCATATTTTGAATGCCATTTAACTTAGAGCAGCAATGCATATCAAAGTAACTGTGTTTAAAACCTAAACTGTTCTAAATCTATTGCATCAGGCTAATACAAAAAAGCTTTGTTACTGGAAAATTGAGCACTAATGTATTAGTGAAAAAGAAAACATGTCATTGTATAAAACCTAGACAATGCTAAGAGTATAGGCTAAGACTGCAGAGAAGACAGAGACCACATTTACTGTGGTGAAATAGAAAAGTTTGACATTTTGAATACAGACAGAGATGTGATAGAATCAAAAATTACTTTGGATTCTGCTGTGGATCATGTCCCAGAAAACAGTAAGGGAAAGTTAAAAGGAAGAAATGGAAAAAATAAACCTGAGTCTGAGCAAACTTTAAATATGGTTTATTTTAATGTTGTAGTAAAGCAAAACAAAGAATGAAAAGTGCCAGTCTTACATAAACATTGAAAGATGAATGGTTATATTTTATTGCTATAAAGTCATTATAAATGTAACTGTGGAAAGAAGCAGAGACAGAAAAAATGACAGCATGAGATGTTGCCTTTAGACGTTGCTGATTAATGTGTGTGTTTTATATGAAACGTTTAATGTAGAAAAAGTTAGAGGATAAAACCAAGAATACTTTACTCCTACTTTAGCTCCCTTATGGGTTTCCCCCAGTATTCTTCTAGTCTATGATGGCTGTGCTCTCTACATCCATCTGGCTCATTCATTCTCTCACTGAGGGGCAGTATCTAACCCACTGGGATGGTATCCCATTTTTCCAGTCAGGGATGCTATATGCCAGGTCCCACACAGATACACATATACATATATGTATTACTTATATGTATGTATATATGTATAAATAAACTAAGAAAACTTCTAAGACCCTTTGAGAAAGAACACTGGACCTGCAATATTTTATCACTTTTATTCTATTAAATAAACATTAAAATTAAATTAATTAAATTAAGTTCTATTAAAGAATGAAAGTGGTAAATTATCGCAGGTCCAGTGTCCTTTCTCAAAGGGTCTTAGAAGTTTTCTTAGTTTATTTAGTCATAATTCTTCTGTGTCTCGGTTTACTGTTTCTAATATATATTTAGTTGAAAACTCATTTCATTGAAACTCAAATGACTGGGACCAATTCACTGAAAGCTCACTTCACTGAAAACTCATTTCACTGAAACTCATTTCATTGAAAGTTATATATGGCCTTTTCCCCACTGTAATGCGATCCTGGAGTTAGTATATATAGTAAGGGGGTGTGAGGGGCACAGCCCCCCTTATTGGGGGGTGTGGGGGGTTGGTTATATGTTGTCTTCTAGAAAGAGTTATTTATTGCACTTGTAAGTATCCATCTGTATGCTTTAAAATGTTTACAATATGAAGTGGGCCACACCCTCCACAACCCCCTTACTTTATATACTAACTCCAGGATTGAAATACAGTGGGGAAAAGGTTATGTATAACTTTCAGTGAAATGAGTTTCAGTGAAATAAATTTTCAGTGAAGTGAGCTTTTAGTGAATTGGTCACAGGAAACTGACTTTCAGTGAAATGGGTTTTCAAACAAAATGAAGTAGACATATATATATATATATATATATATATATATATATATATGTGTGTGTGTGTGTGTGTGTGTGTATGTGTGTATGTTTGTTCACACTCAGTCCATTGAGCCACTTTTTGTCAGGTCTCCTTGTATTAATAAGGTGGATAGGTTGCTGTATATACTAATGTCTGAGGTTTCTTAGTCTTTAGTCTGGGAGGCTTAGTCAGTGTTATCATAGCAACCTTAGTATAAACTGGCTTAGTGGAAGTGTCTTGTGCTTTATGTGTATTTGTTGTGCTTGCTGAATGTGTTCTTAGGTGAGACGGTAGCTTCCAAGTTAAATAAATACTTACACCTGTCACATACTAAATCATTGAGTGGTAGCAGTAAAGAATAAAAAATAAAGAATTTTCAGTGAGTATGAGGCAGTTACTATATTGCTTCAAAATACCTAATGTTGTCAGGCTTGCTATAGGAAGGCTAATAGCTGACTAGGATTCCATACTGTCCAGTACAGGTGAAGGGGTGTAGTTTAGGTTAAGAAGAAGATAACTGACTGGGATAGGAAAAAAGGTGGTAAACTAGGATAAAAGAATGAGCTATGACTACTGTAGGACAAGCAATGTGCAAAAAGTTGTAAGTTATAGACTATGTAGGTTCAATAAGGAAATCAGTAACAGTGGCAAATGCAGCTAAACAGCTTCACCCAATGGCTAACGTGGTTTTTACCTAGCCAGTAAAAACAATGAGCAATGGGAATTCTAACTCAATGGATTTGTATGCAACCACTGTAATAAGTAACTGTATTCACTATACATGATATAAATGAGTAGCTTCATGTACAGTGACAGCACAGTAGTTAGTCAAGTAATAAAGGTACACCACTGAGGTAACCTTGTACTAGATAATGTGGTACTGTAGAGCAGTAGCTTTAAATACTGTAATGCTATAATAATTAGAACAAGCAGAATTTCAACAATACTAAACACAATGCCTTTGAACTGTGTAATGAACAAATAAAAAACTAAAATAACACAGTAAAAACGAGCAATGCCACTGGATGTCTCCTCAATAAGTTTAATGCCACAGGTTTTGCGCTTTTGGCCAGAAACAATGGTCTTCTTCAGAACAAACACTTTAATTACATATCATCTTTAAATACTTAGTTCAAAATGATCACCCCAATTATCAGCAAACTTCAATTAACCCTTAAAAAATTCAGAGGTTTTAGAAACTTGTTAAAAAATCACTTCCTATTTACTGAAAACATTTCTAAACATCTTAGAAAAAAATAAAAAAAGTCCTTTACATTTTTTACACTTTTTCTTCTTAAAACAGCTTTGTAATTAACTCCACTGTTTAACCCAGGTACTTTACAGGCATTTAACAAAATTTGCCATTTTAACTCCCTGTCATCAAGTTCCCCTTCTCTATCCCCATTAAAATCACCGGGAACGTGATCAATAACTCCCTGTAATCAAGTTCCCCTTCCCTATCCCCATTAAAATCACCGGGAACGTGATCAATTACTGTAAAGTATTTTTTTTTTACTCTCAGGGCATGCCAGGGTGCTTAAATAATGCACTGTCTAAATTCCTCTTTTTGATAGCATAATAATGCTCATAAATCCTCTTTCCTAACTGTCTGTTAGTCTTGCCAGTATAAAAGGAGGAACAGCTATGACACTTAACCATATATACCATGTAAGTGGAACTACATGTGAAAACACCAGGAACCTCCTAAATCTTATCATGAGTTGCTACTTCAATAAAGGGTCCCTCTGCAATATACCAACAGTAATTGCAACTCTTACATTTAAAAGTGCTTGTTTGTGATACTGCTTTTTTGTAATTACTACCTTCTAACAATTCTTTGAAATGTTTTGCCTTTTTGTTAATAAAGGAGGGTGCATCACCTACCACTGCCTTAACCCCACTATTGGATTCGAAAATCCCCCAGTTGTTGGCTACAATATTTTCTTTTTCAAAACAGGTTTATTGTTTTAACATATAAGAGAAATATCATAACAATTTTATACAAGTAATTAAAAATAGATATTATTATAATATTCAACAAAACAACTAAAGTATTTACAAAGACATCCACTACAATCAGATCAATTAATTAAACTAAAATACCATGCTATTGAAATTAGAATTTTTTTAACAAATTTTGTAAATTATCCCATACAATATAATAAGATGTTTTTCTAGTTGTTCTTGCCCTAATTGTGTTTATTTCCATATGGCACACTATATTCATAACATTTTTAAATTCATTGAACGAAGGAGGTGTATCTGAAATCCAATTTCTGGTTATTATTTTCCTAGCCACTGCTAGAATAGACCATAACAAGGGAAGCTTAACCTTTTTAACACTTTGAGGTACAGGTGTGTTGAATAATATAAGCAATTTAGAAATAATGAAATTATCTGTAATAAGAGCCTGCAAAAATTCATTAATTGACTTCCAGTATTCTTTCAATTTTATACAGTCATAAAACATATGAGCCCAGTCAGCATTAATTTCTACATTACATCTCTTACATAGATTATCTTTATTATTTATTTTATTCATCATCAAAGGTGTATAAAAAGATCTATGTAAAAATTTCCATGTATAAAGTCTCCAGACAATGGAAGACGTAGTTCTATAGGCAGATTCCAATATATATTGTTTATCTTGTTGATTTGGTGGGTCCCTATTAATAGAAGTGAAATAATTCCAGTATGTATCTACACTGTAAAAAGTTTCTTGTCTGATAATTGTATGTATGTATGAAAGTTTACCTTTATCAGAAACTTTATGTTGTAAATTTAATATCAAGTAATCAATCAGTGTTGGAATAGATTCTTTAACTGTTATAGACATTAGATCTATTTTATTAATGAGATGTTGTCTAAAGGTCTGAACCTCTAACCAGCAAGTTTCCCTTAGATCAAATTCTTGTTTTAAGAAATCTAGATTTTTAACTTTATTATCAGATATCAACTGATACCAGTATTTTAGATCATTATCTATAGCTAAATGAGTTCCTTCAGAAGTAGATGACAAAAGCATGCCCTGAGTATACATTATAGGGAATATAATAAAAATCCATTCCCTATACTTAGGGTGCATGAATATAAAGTTACGATAGCTAATAATAATATTTAATGGGTAACAAACCATATGTTTAGGTGTAATAGGTGAAGTACAAAATTCCTTTAGTAACCATAACATGGAGTTATTTACAATCATATTTTTATGTGTTAAGGAGATTTTCATGAAGTGCATACTAATTAGCTCCCAATAATCTTTCCATTTTGTGACACATGACTGATCTATTAATAAAGTAATAACTTTTACAATAGAAGAGATAGTATATAAATTAAAGTCTGGAAAAGAAATACCACCTTGAGACCAGCTATTAGTATGTTTCTTTAAAGCAATCCTAGGTCTATTAGGTGCCCATAGGAAATTTAACATTAGTGTATTCAGTTTCTTGATAATTATTTTTGTAGGTGGAAGTATTATTGATTGTATTAAGTATAAAATCTTGGGGAATATTATCATTTTAATAATTGTAAGTCTCTCCTCCATAGTAAAAAACATATTATTCCAGGTATTAAAAAGATTTTGTATATTAAGAAAACAGGTATTATAATTATTATATATAATAGATTTAATATCTTTAGATAGTATTATACCTAAATAAGTTATCTGACCTGAGTTGGGTACATATTTAGTAAAATCACTAATGAGAATATTTTTTCGTGTATATATAGGTAGTATTTTAGTTTTTTCTTCATTGAATATTAAACCAGAAATACTTTTAAAATTCATCATTTTATCAAATGGAGACTGCATAGAAGAATTAGATCCTGCTGATGTAATTAGAACATCATCTGCAAAAAGTTGAATTTTGGATGTTGTATTTTCATCTATTTCAAAACCCTCTATGTCAGTACTGTTTCTGATCAAATTAGCCCAAGGCTCCATTACTAAAGTGAATAATAGTGGAGAAAGTGGACATCCTTGTTTTGTACCTTTAAAATGGGTATTTTTGTGAAACATATGTTCCTACCTTAATATAAGCCAATGTTCCTTTGTATAAATGCTCAATTAGATTTACAAATGCATCTGAGAAGTTTGTGCACTTCAGTAAGGTAAACAGATAGTCCCAACTTACTGAATCAAATGCTGAACTTATTATCAAGACTAATAATTGTTAAATCTTTCTTTTTCCTATTTGCAAAATCAATTAATGTTAAAGTTCTTCTTATATTATCAAACGTATTTCTATTTACAATGAAGCCTGTCTGATCTATATCTATAATGCCGGGGATGATTGTCTTCAATCTATCAGCAAAAATACTCATAAACATTGTATAATCAACATTAAGTAATGAGATGGGCCGATATGAAGTACATCTAGTTGGATCTTTATTAGGTTTTAAAATTGGCAAAATAAATGTATATTGCCAAGATGGGGGGGGGGGGGTTATTAACTCAGTTTAGGTCAAAATAAAAACCTTATGTATTAATGAATATGTACTGTCAGAAAGGATTTTATATATCTCTGGTATAATACCATCATTACCCGGTGCTTTGTTTGATTTAAGCTTATTTATTTGTGTAATAACCTCTGTATATGAAATACTTTTGTCCAATAGTTTAATCTGTTGTTTATTAAGCTTTTTATTCATGTTTGTGGTTATAAACTCCTTTATTTTATCTTTAGGTTCCATGTTAATGTTATTATGGTTAATTTTGTGAAAGTGATTTCTAAATTCATCTAGTATTTCTGGTATACTAGAAACATTCTTCTTTTTCCTTAGAAAAAAGATTTCTTTGATATGGTTTTGTTTATTCAACCTTTTTGTTTTATTTTTAAGTCTATGTAAGTATTTGGGGCTTATTGAATAAGACAAAAACTTGTATTTCTCTAAAGTTATTTTAACTTTATGAGTTAAAATTTCTTTGTATTTCTCATTTAGTTTGTTTATTTCTTCAATAACTTTCATGTCCATAATATTTTCTTTATTATTATGTTTATAAGAGTCTAATTTACATTGACTATCTAACAATTCCTTATCCCAAGATTTCCTTTTATTATTATACCATCTGATACTTTGTCCATATAGATATGATTTTAAGGCATCCCAAACATAGACAATGGAGACTTCAGGAGTATTATTTATGTCTAAAAAATGTTTTACGTCTGAAAGTATATATTCTTTATAGTCTTTTAGTTGCATTAAGTATGCTGGTATCCTTTTGATCTGAACATTATGAGTATTTTTTATCATGAATTCAAAAACAATTGAATTATGATCAGATATAGGACATGAAATGATTTTGGAATTAATTAAATCTGTTACCATCTGGTTAGAAATAAAGACCCTATCTATTTTTGAATAAGTTTTGTATCTGTTAGAAAAAAAGGTGTATGGTAATGATTTTGAATCTATCTGATTATTAATATCATTCAAATGATAAGAATTAGCAAAATCATTTAAATGTTTTGCATTAGATGTAATTCTTCTTTTTCCTATAGTGGTAGTATCACTTTCATGTAGTATACAATTAAAGTCACCAGCTAAAATAATATCTCCTATAGAGAATGATATGA
>NC_056732.1:1394732039-1394829539 GCF_019279795.1 Protopterus annectens
GGGTAGCAGTTATGTGGGAGTCACTGTTCTCACCCAAGCCTGGAACACTGTAGGGCTAGTCCTAGGAAGCCAATGAAGTCCATGTAGTGTGATGAATCAACGGGAACCCAGATGGAAAAGGGCTTTGTAGACTTCTCCTCCTTATCGGTAGTCGTCTTTTCTTTGCAGTACCACAACACTAAACAGCACTGAACTGACAAGCCCCCTGGTATTTAAAGCGTGTAAAGCTCTGCCCCTGCAGAAGTCAGCCAATCAAAATGTAGCCAACACTCAGAGAAACTGGCCAATCTAGATAATTTTGTTTTGCACTGTATAATGTGGTGGAGTCATATGTATTAGTTAGTGAGCACAGCATTAAGTTTAAAATGGTGTTGCTTCAGAGGTCTGCTGTAGCATAAGTATTGTATTTCACATAATTTCAGGAAAGGCAATATGTGGGGCATAATAATTATGTGACTGTTCTTGAAAATTCAAACTTAAAATAAAGAAGTTTGCAGAAGAAGAACAAAAATGTGACTATCTTAAACAGAAAAATGGCCTGATTAAAAAAATGCCCTAATTAAATTTTTGTGAAGATTGTAGAATAAGGACAAGGAATATAAATATGCAGTGGAGTGATAAATAATTATGGATATGGCTGTTGTACAGTTTTATAAATGATTGATAGATGAAGAGGTTTAGATGGAAGGGAGATCATAAGAAAAAAGATTGTAAGCTTGTACTTTTCAGCTGTAAGCAATACAGTAGTATTCATAGTCCCACACTTCACTTGTGCAAGGTAATTGCCAACTAGCAGTACTACACTGGTGTGTATATAAGTAAAAGGTGAATGAACAGTGCTTGTTTTGGAAGTTCTGAGATTATTGAAAGAAAGACCCACTGCAGTTCTGCACATCTGATGCTGTGCAAATAGAGCAACAAGAATGAAAGTGTGCAAAACAGACTCAATAGTGTGCACGTACTGCATTTGTTTGTAAGTTCATAAATGCTTTATGTATTTTGCATAATTTTGGCAGTCACTATCAAGCGCAGAAATGCACTGTTCTCTTGATAACTTTCTACAAAACCCTTCACTGATAAGGATTAGCAACACTGGCTAGCAGCATATCAAAACTTTTATAGGGTTATTCTTCACCTTGAGGTTGTTCTTATATGTGTTAGAGATTATAAATATAAGGCTGAAATTAATTCTGTTGTAAATATGCTGAAAGATAAAGCATAGAATAAAAAGTTTGCTTGAATATATGTATAGAGTTTAGCAATGTAAAATGGGCATTCATACTATATGTAAAACAGACAGGCTTCTCTTCACAACATCAGAAAAAGCCTAACAAAGCAATATTGGAAAGCAACTATTACATAATTTTTTCATGTTTGCAAAACAAATATCTATTAACAGACATTCTTTTTTATAAACTCAGCAATACGTGATGTTTTTTCAATAGGAACAGAACAGATGTTTCCTTTCATACTTCTGTTATTCTGATTGTGTGCATTTGTGCATTTTTACATCAGCAAAACTGCTGACAGGACAATAGAAAAGTCTAAAAGCAGACATTATGTGACTTCCCACAGAAGGTCAAAAAAGATACCAAGAGGAAATAACAAAATCTATGTGCATGACTAGTACTAATTGTAGTAATTCAGTTATGGGATAGAGAAAGCGAGAGAGACATATTATGTAGAAGTCATCATTCATATCTGTAATGAAGGAAAACTTTGTAAATATATGCTGCAATCTGACAAAAAGAGTATGTGTCATTTGTTATAAAAATAAGTTATCTGTAACTGTGCGTATAGCTGAAAAATATATTTCTTTATCAGTGTGCAATTTGAAAGGCTTGGTGCTTTAAACAAACTACAGATGGAGTTATGCAAAGCTCTGTGTTTCTGATTCAGCAGTAAACAGCACAGCAAGACTATGTGTTTTAAGAAGACTTTGGATCCAGCACAGCATAGAAGCGCACAAATTAAAATAAAATTTTCAATGGTGACCCCGACTTAAAGATTTAAAGTCACAAGACTGACATGCTTAAATAAAGATTTAAAGTCAGGAGACTGACATGCATGTATTTTCTTTTCGTCTAAAATACATCTCTTACAATGCACAAGAATAACAGGCAAACAACAGCAAATATAAATAATGTAAATATAAACATGTGTTAGTTAAGCTAATATCTATTTTGTTTTTTTACAATTTTTTATAATTGTATATTGTAACACTACACCAAACAGTTAAAGTTCTGAATTAAAAAAAATAAAATAAAATCACAAGTGGTATTAGTCAAACCATTTTTGTAAAATTAATGGTAGGGCAGTTAAATAAAAAATACTGAAATCCATGTAAGCTAATTGTAAAATAATGTCTATTTATGTAGTATAAATGCATAGTTATGCAAATCACACATACTTATTATATTTCTAAATGTTTTATAACTACATTCTAATTTCAAACTGTAAGTGTATTAACAGATAATTTAAAGAACAATGCTAAAAAAGTTAACTATAGTTTATAAAGTATAAAATGTGAACTCAGACCTTCCCAGACTGGATAAATAGCTATAGAAAATGTTGTAAAAAATAAGATAAAAAACAAGACTGATTGCAAGATAAGCGGCTTATATTTTTCTAAACTATTATTGTTATTAAAATATAATTGTTAAATTTTTACATGTAGCACTATTTGGTATTTGTAATAAAATGTCACAATTGTGCAAATATGTTCTTAATAATCAGTTTGCAAGTAAATGTTAAAAGTAAAAAACTCAGTTACATCAAGTACAGCCAGCAAATGGGCCATAATATACATACAATTCAAATAAATTATGCAGGAGGGTATAAATACCTACTAGTAGTAATAAACAGCAAAAGCTTTATAAATATTATCAAATCAAATAAAAGTTCATAATTTGTTAGTAACCTAATAAAGTAAATGTATAACCAAAGTATTGAGCTGGTATACATTCTATTCTCACAACATCAAGCAAATAAACAATACTGCAGTATACTACAGGAGAAGGGGCACTCTCTCAGTTTTACACTGACTGTATAAGCAGTACTGCACAAGGGTCTGAAACAGAGCTACAGGAAAAAATAATATTTCATTCCTTTTTGACAATACTTTTTTAGGGGGGGACAGGTATTAGTGCATAAAAAACACTGGTAAACAGATTAAATCTGAAAGTCCAAGATATTTTATGCTAGTTATTATTGTATTGCTTAGTATTAAATTGTATTTACAACCTGTTAAACTGTAAAGCTATACACAAGATGATTTAAAATTGCTTTATTACAGCTATACAAGAGAGAGTAAAGATATGTAATGTAAAAAATTAAACAGGAATGGTCACTATTTTTAATTTGTTTTTGGCAGACAATGTTGGTATGCAAAATCATAGTTGCCTCTGGTGTCAATTCCACTAGATACTTCTAAAGAGACATACGAATTTTCCAAAATTTTGCATGATGTTAATGTTAGTAAATTTGTAAGATTAGACTAAATGTACTTTACAGTCTTTGCATGTACAAATACAAAATAATTCAATACAAATAAAATTAATGTCTAGCAACAAATATTGTAAAAAAACAATGTTTAAAAAAAATGGGTCCAGGGTACCTACTAGATTAAAATGCATGAATAACAAACAGTCTGTGTAAATACATACTGTACAAGATATATTGTAATAAGTTCAAAAGTAATTTGTCAAGTTGTAATATTATCACTGGTTTCAAGTTGCAGTTTTATCATTGGTTTTTAGACCATCATTTTATCTGTACTAGTATTGGTTATCCCAGCTAGAAAAAAAAAATTATATTAAAATCTTGTATTCATACAGCTAATGGACTAATATGTAAGCAGCATTTTTCAGAGTATATTTCGCTGTCAATTAAAGTTTATGGGCAGTTCAAAAATATAACCACAATGTTATAGTTAAAATGACATTGAAACTGTATATTTTCAGCAGTGTATAAATGCTTGCAGTAGCACATAGTTCTTGTCTTTTATAGATATTAGTCTATTTCTAATTCAACAGTTAAAAAGAGTTAATAAAACAGTTCTAAGTCATAAATTAAATTTTGTGGTTGCAAAAAAATAAATTAATTAATTAATCAAGTTAAAAAATAAAATTAAAGCAGACACAGCCCATAACTGATGAAATATTTTCACAGAATGGTCTGCAAAAGAAAAAGTTGTTAAATACATTCAGTTTTGGTAGCAATACTTGATATAATTGTATTAACTATGGAAAATTGCATTTTGACTTGTATCAAAAGAAGACTAAAGGTTTTGGTTCTTAATGTGTTTTCTATATAATGTGATCAAAAATACATATCAGTATAAAGTGTTTTGAGTATGTTTTAAAAAAGAGGGAATTGTTAGAGATTATAAATATAAGGCTGGAATTAATTATGTTGTAATTATGCTGAAAGATAAAGCATAGAATAAAAAGTTTTCTTGAATATATGTGTAGAGTTTAGCAATGTAAAATGGGCATTCATACTATATGTATAACAGACAGGCTTCTCTTCACAGCATCAGAAAAAGCCTAACAAAGCAATATTGGAAAGCAAGTATTACATGATTTTCTCATGTTTGCAGAACAAATATCTATTAACAGACATCCTTTTTTATAAACTCAGCAATTAATGAGGTTTTTTCAATAGGAACAAAACAGATGTTTCCTTTCATACTTCTGTTCTGATTGCATGCATTTGTGCATTTTCACATCAGCAAAACTGCTGACAGGACAATAGAAAAGTCTAAAAATAGACATTATGTGACTTCCCACAAAAGGCGAAAAAAGATACCAAGAGGAAATAAAATCTATCTGCGTGACTAGCACTCTATATAACAACTGTAGTAATTCAATTATGGGAAAGAGGGAGAGAGAGACATATTATGTAGAAGTCATCATTCATATCTGTAATGAAGGAAAACTTTGTAAATATATGCTACAATCTGACAAAAAGAGTATGTGTTGTTTGTTATAAAGAATAAGTTATCTGTAACTGTGCTTATAGCTGCAAAAATATTTCTTTATCAGTTTTCAATTTGAAAGGCTTGGTGCTTTAAACAGACTACAGATGGAGTCATGCAAAGCTCTGTGTCTGTGATTCAGCAGTAAACAGCAGAGCAAGACAGTGTATCTTAAGAAGACTTTGGATCCAGCACAGCATAGAAGTGCACAAATTAAAATACATTTTTCAATATGGACACCCTGTTTTGGCTTTTATAAATTAGGAAAAGATGGAAGCTAGGACAATTAGAAAAAGGGGAGAGTGCAGACAAGGAAAAACAAAATGAATAAATGAAGCCAATTCTGCTGGAGAAGGTGAGGGATGATGGGTAATTTATTTTTGTGGAGACTGACTCCTCCCCCCAATGTGTGTATAGACCAGTGTAGCACCACTATTCACACACTTACCTTGTACATGTGAAGCATGGAACTATGAATAGCAATCACACACAAGCGCACACACACACACACACACACACACCTATCTATATATATATATATATATGTATATATATATATATATATATATATATATATATATATATATATATAGGTCTACTTGAAAACACCAACATGCCAAAACACAGACGAGAACAGCGAGACCGGAAGATCGACAACTGAGATGACCGACAGTTTAAAAGCATGAAACTTCACATGCCCGACAAACCACAATCCCCACAATCAACAAAGCAAAACAAATACCTTTTCCAAAAAACACACACACACACCACAAGCACACCAAAAACTTTACAAACCTACACTAAACCTTACATACACAACTATCTATGCACTAACCTTAACCCAAACCCTAACCCTAAGGTCCGTCACTATCGCACACTCACCTAACCCGTGCCCTAACCCTAACTCACTTAACCTGCCCCTAACCATAAAGTCTGTCACTATCGCACACTTACCTTAACATGTCGGTGTTCTCAGTGTCAGGCTTTTAAATTGTCGGTCATCTCAGTTGTCGATCTTCTGGTTTTGGTGTTCTCGTCATTGGTGTTTTGGCGTGTCTGTGTTTTCAAGTAGACCTATATATATATATATATATATATATATATATATATATATATATATATATATATATATATATATATATTGTTGTGAAGATGAGGAAGAAAAATGGGCAGATTGCATAGGAGAGAAGGTTAGGGAAGAGGTAAAGGTGTTGACATTAACATATAAGACAGACAAGAATACTATGTTGGGCTGGCAAGTACAAAGGAAGAAAGATGTACAGAAGGCTTATATGTAAAGCCATGGAAAGAATTATAGATTCATAGGTTCATACGTGTGTACTAGGCTAATGGCCCTGGGGCCTTTACAAGCCTAGCCCATAGAAGTGCCCTGGTATTGTGTCCACATCGTTAGTTCCAAGTGCCTCTGTCAAGTAGAGCCACTGGAGTGATCCCTGGGATGAACTTTCTATTTCTCATCCACTCATCAAGATTTCTCTTGAAGAGGGCCAGTGAGGTGCTCCACTTGACATGTATGGGAAGTCTATTCCATAGCATGGGCAGTCTCTGGGTTATGAACCTGTCCCTCCAGCATGCTCTGTTGATTGTGGTAATGAGGCTGAGGTCACTGGATCATGTGGTGCGGAGGGATTGGAATTTCTTTAGATGTGGCATTTCTAACAGAGCTGGGTCAGACATGGCTTTGTAAGTTAAGCAGAGATTGCCTCTTAGTAGATAATATGAGACAGAGAATAGCTGGAGTTTTTTTGAGTTTGTCCGTGTAGGACATGTGTTTAAGGCCTAGGCTTCACTGGGTAATTTTGTGGCCTCTCCAGCTGTTACAGGTGTCTAGTGAGGTACATACCAAATGGGGCATTATACTCTATGATTGGTCTAATGAGGGAAGAGTAGAGAGAAATGATGACCTCTTTCTTCCGGGATGCAATACCCTTGGTAATGAGATGCACCACATAGAAGGACTTTCTGATCACAGTGGCAATGTGGTGGTCGAAGGAGAGGTTGCTGTCAACCTGTGTCCCCAGATCTCTTATAATGCCTTCAGTTTTCAGTGGGCTCCCATAGATGTGGTAATTAGTGGATATTGAGTTTTGACGCCAGTCATTGGTCTCAGTGAGGCCTTTATGTAGGATGTCTGCATCACTTGGGGAGTTAATAATGGCTATTCAAACATACCCACAAATGTAGTTCCAAAAACATAAACCACATGACAAGAAAGCTGAAATATGAACTTTACTGGTGCATCTTTTTATTTATTTATTTTTTTAAAGCTGAAATACGAACTTTACTGGTGCATCCTGTACCTCGGCTTACGCCTTCAACGAATATTCAGTACACCAAGCAGCACATATTTATACATCTTAAATCAATTAAATAATTAAACAATAATATAATTAATCAAATACAATATACCTGTTCCCACTCTTATTTAATATACCAATATTCAAAATCTCTTACTAACATTTAAATTTATGTCAAGATTTAACCGCCCCGGGTATAAAGTACCAAAATTAATAATGCATTTGGTTTCTAACTGCATCAGTCTCCTTACAAATTCATCCCATTGACAAAACCTGGGCTTGGCTAACACACTGTTGAAGGCTTAAGCCGAGGTACCGGATGCAGCAGTAAAGTTCGTATTTCAGGTTTAAAAAAAAAATAAAAATAAAAATAAATAAAAAGGTGCACCAGTAAAGTTCGTATTTCAGCTTTCTTGTCATGAGTTAATAATGACTCCCAGCTTGCAGTCATCTGCGATTTTGGTCAGCCAGTGTACCTCTGTGTTGGCCTGGACATCTGAGAAGTAGATGCCAAACAGGAGAGTACCCAGGACCGATCCATGTGGGACTCTACTCATGACTGGTCGGCAGTCTGACTTGGAGTCTGCTAATTTCACACTGTGGGTTCTATCTGTGAGCCAGTTTGCAACCCATCTAACGATATAGGGATTGATGCCTAGTTTGCTGAGTTTATCAATAATTCCTGAATGATCTATGGTATCAAAGGCCTTGGCCACATCGAGGTAGGCTGTATGAACTGCCTTACCTTCATCCACTGCTCTAGTGACTGACTCAAAGAAGTCAACTAGGTTGAGCAGGCATGATCTACCTTTCACAAAACCAAATTGCGTGGGATCTAGAGTTTGGAGATTCCCTATATCCTTGTTAATTAGGTCCTTGATGATGCGCTCCATAGCCTTACATATCAGACTTGTCAGGCTAATGGGGTGATAATTTCCAGGGTCTGTAGTTGCTCTTCCTCTATGGAGAGGGATGACTGTAGCAGTGCACCATTTAGTAGGGACAAAGACTGAAGTGAGGCTGTGAGTGAACAGAGCACACAGATGTGGTGCCAGTTCACTTTGTAATTCATGTAGTACCTAGCCAGGGATATTGTCAGGTCCCATGGAAGCTGTATTCTTGGCCTTAGACAATGCAGCTTTAAAGTGTGATGCAGTAATGTTGGGTACCTGGCATTCTTCTGGTCTTGCGATTGGTCCTGGGGGGGGGGGGTAAATTTGGCACGGAATCTGTTGGCCAGTATGTTGGCAGTATCTGTTAACTCAGTATAGGAGGTACCATTGTGCGGTAACTCAGCAAATCTGGGTATTGCCATGGAGATTCTTGATATAACTATAGAAGTCTTTGTGGTTGTTTTTAGAGTCTGCCATAATTCTGCCTTCTTAGCTGGCTTTTGAAAAACAAAATGCTACAGACCACCACTATATCCCCAAATTTAATAATGCTGAAAACGAATATCCACAAACAACAAAAAATAAAATAAGTAAAACAGCAGTATAAAATTGTCCAGTCCTTAGTGCTTTCGGGTATTAACCCTTCTTCAGATAATTAACAAGTTACCTTAGAAAATATTTAAACTCAGCAACAGCCAATCAATGCTCAATAAAATACCCGCCTATTTTTCAGAGCGGGTTTCATTGGAACTGCCTCATTGAGGCCAGGGAACCTATGTGCCATCAGTTCTAAGATCCAGCTAGTCTCAACTACCTCAGTCTGGTTCTTTATATCCCCACCTCTAAAACTCCTGTTCATATTCCAAATAGCCCTAAACTTAAACCCATGCCCCTCATTCTGTTCAATGTGCCTATACAAAGCATTGTTGTGATTCCTGGTTCTAATAGAAGATAGATGTTGTAATATTCTTACTTTAAACATGCAGTTCATTTTCCCCACATAAAAACTTGTGCATTGTTGACATTCCGCTAAGTAGACCACATCTGTTGTCCTACATGTAGCCCTGGCCTTAAAACAAAACTCCTTACCCATAACAGGGTGAACATACCCCACTGCTCTATTGATAGAGCCACAGGCCTTACATGTTCCACAGGGTACAGTTCCTTCCTTGCTTATAACATGTTTTATTTTATGTTCATTTTCATGAACCAAGATGTCTTTCAAATTTCTATTTCTCCTAAAACCAAAATATGGCCTATCCCCTACTAAACCCTTCAAACTGTCATCAGTACTGAGTATGCTCCAGTTCTTCTCCACTATTGCACAAACTCCATGTATGTTGTTACTATAAGTGAGCATAATCCTGGTATTTTGTGGTTTATTAACAGGGGTGTGTGTAACATCCAGTACCTGCCTCTAATTCTGGCACCTCAACCAGGGTCTCATCTTATCTTCCCAATGAAACCCTCTCTGTTCTAATGCACCTTTAACCAATTGTTTATTATATCCTCTACCTATGAAGAATCCTTCTAAACTTTCAACCTCATCCTCAAAAACTGTATCCTCAGTACAGACCCTAGATACCCTACATAGTTGCCCCTTCACTATAGTCTCAAAGGTGAACCTCAGATGCATACTGTCATATCTCAGTATACTGTTTTTCCTATATAAACTAGTTGAAACATCCCCCCCTACCATTTTGCTTGATCTTTACATCCAAAAAATCAACATCAGTTCTAGAATATGTGGGGGTAAAATGAAAAAAGGAGGTAGTGCCTTCCATATAGGATATGAATTGTTGCTCATCCCCCTTCCATAAAATAAACACATCATCCACAAAACGCCTGTATAGGCCAATCTTGTCTAACCAGACATTATGTGCTCCCAACACAAATTGTCTCTCCCAAAAAGACAATACTAAATTGGCATAGGTGTTAGCGCAGGGGGTGCCCATGTGATTTATGCTAAACAGACCTTTGGCAAGGTCTCTACATTTTATCGCTTCATAGCTGGCTTTGGAGTTTTTGATGAGGGATCTCAACTTTTTGTTGAAGCTAATAAGGAAATGTTTCCAGTCTTGGGACTTCACTTTTTTCTGCAACAGTTTCTTCCTTCTGTTGTATAGTTTATTAATGGCAGGGGACCACCAGACTGACTTCCTTTTTTGGAGGAGAGCATCTTGGTTCTGTTGGGTATGGCTAGTTACATACATTTATGTACATTTTCGTACAGTGCATTGGTGTATGATTCGGCAGTCATGCATCTATTTTCCATTGGCATGGGTGCTGTGAAGTTAGCCACCTCTGTTTTAGGAGTCCAAAGTCAGCTTTGGAGAAGTATTTCATGGTGGATACCTTTGTGGGGAGTGTGGGTGAGATGTGGATTTCCATGGTAATTAGTTTGTGGTCGTATCTAACCAGGGATGAAGTGACTATTGGTGTAGAGCAATGGTTGCCCATGTTAGTAATAACCAGGTCAAGGATGTTGCTTCCTCTAGTGGGGGTAAGAATGAGCTGGTCCAGGGCATTGGAACTGATGAATTCCAGGAGACATTGGGCCAGTGCATTGGTTCATAAGTAGTTTTCCCAGCTGATGAAGGGGTAGTTGAATTCACCTAGTATGAGAGTGTTGGGATGGATCTTAATAGTTTCCAGGGTTCTTAGGAATGTGGAGTGAGAGTCTTGGGACATGGTTGGGGAACTATAGCAGGCTACAACCTGAATCACAATCTTATCCAATGTTAATTGTACTTGGTGTATCTCCAATGCATTATGCTAGGCTACTAGTCTAGAGGTGCGCATATCCTTTATGAATATGGAGACACCACCACCTTTGGAGCATTGGTCCATTTTCTGGGGTCGAAAGGTGTGGAATGAGTTATAGCCTGGTAGCACAGGGGTGCTTTCTGCTGCTTTAAACAGGATCTCCTTTACAGCACAAATGTCGATGTTCTCCATTTTGAGGAGTGCTTTGAGCGAGTGCATCTTGAGATTTAGACTTCTAGCACTGAGCAGCATGACCCTCAGATTGCATTTATTTATAGCTGTTATGGTGGTAATTTGGTCTTTGAAACACTGCCTAAAAAGGCACTATAGGGGTGGCAAGAGCCTTAGCCAGTACTCGGAAACCCAGGGGGACAGATGCAGGCCATCTCTAGCAAAACATAGAGGTCTGTCAGTCATGTCATCCCAAGCAGACAGATACTGGATCCCCTTAGAATGTACTGTGGTATAATTCTGGGTGATGGTAGGATGCTGCTCAGGGCTAGGGTCATACCTGCCTGGGCCACATAATTCAAAAGCTCCACCATGTCTCTTTTCATGTAGTCCAGGGAGGTGCGTCTCAGGTCATTCACACCCACATGGACAATAACAGAGTCATACTTGTACTTGTTGTGGAGTAACCTGAGTGCATGTGTTATGTGTTGGATTCTGGCACCTGACAGGCAGCTGACTGTTACCTTCTCCTTATTCAACCTAGTGAGTGGGACATCAGTGTGCCTCACTATAGAGCCACCTATGATTATTGTATTGGACAAGCTGTTTTGCCTTAGGGGCTTAGGTTGAGGGGCACACTGTGTAAGTGAGCTATGTGTCTTGCGGTTTGTGCTGTGTTGTGGTGGTTGAGTGCATTTCTGCCTTGGAGGTCTCTACTGATTGGGTAGATTTCTACTGAGGGTCTCCATGAAGGTGGGTGTGTGGTTTGTGTTTTTATGTAATGGCTGTGATGGAGATCCTGGATTTTCGATGATGTCAGTGTTTGATTAGATAAACTTTTGTTTATCTAATATAGACCCATTCTAGAGGCCTATGTGTTCCATGTGGTGTGGTGCAGGTGTTGACCTTCTCCTCTTGACCAGCTATTCTGGTCTTGGCTGGAGAGTGCATGGCTTCCAATTTGGAGATATAGGCTCATCTCTCACAAGTCTGAGTGTTGGGAGGTAAGAGGAGAGGGTTGTCTGTGTACATGAGGCAGTTGCTACACTGCCTCAAAATGCCCAAGTTCACCAGGGTAATAGGAGAAAGCACAGGAAACTGACCTTTAGACATGCCGGGAGGGATGGTCATCATTACTAAGTACTGGACCTATTTCCTTATAGGAAGTCTAGTGCTGATAGCACTTATGTGTGCTACAATAATTGCTACAAAAATCCTGATGAAGTGCTGGAAAATAAGCTAATTAAAGTGCAAGAGAGAAGAGAAAGTTGAAAGGGATAGAGAAAACTGCCCAAACGGCCAATAAACTACAATTTCAGCACCAGAAACCACTCCTCTTGTGGTAGATAGGCTACTTAGTGCTTACCACTCCCACTGATAAGCTGGAAGGCTTCCCTCTAACACAGAATGGTCTGGGGAACTCAGAAATTTACAAAACAGTCCTGGATGCAGCAAATCTGTATCTGGAATACTCTAGTTAACAGGAAAGGTGGAAAACAAGCTTAGAACTTTTTTTTCAGAAAAAAAAACAGTTAACTTATAGCTGAAATACCTCAAAAAAGGGTTTAAAAACATGTAGCTGATATGGAGAGAGCTAGATGATATGATGGACAGAAGGAAGGTTGGTATATTGTGTGTGCAAGAGACCAGATGGAAGGGGAGCAAGGCTAGGTGCATCGGAGGCAGGTTCAAATTGTTTTATCACGGTGTGGATGGGAGGAGAAATGGCGTAGGGTTATCCTGAAGGAACAGTATGCTAAGAGTGTTTTGGAGGTGAAAAGAGTGTCAGATAGAGTGATGTTTATGAAGCTGGAAACTGATGGTGTAATGATGAATGTTGTTAGTGTATATGCTCCACAAGTTGAGTGTGCGATGGATGAAAAAGAAAAATTTTGGAGTGAGTTGGATGAAGTGGTGATGACTGTACCCCAGGGTGAGAGAGTGGTGATTGGAGCAGATTTCAATTGGCATGTTGGTGAAGGGAACAGAGGGGCTGAGGAAGTGATGGGTAGGTATGGTGTTAAGCAAAGTAATGCAGAAGGTCAGATGCTAGTGGAGTTTGCGAAAAGGATGGACATGGCTGTGGTTAATACGTATTTTAACAAGAGGGAGGAGCATATGGTGACATACAAGAGTGGAGGAAGATGCACACAGGTGGATTATATGTTATGTAGAAGGGCCAGTCTGAAGGAGATTAGAGACTGTAAAGTGGTGGCAGGGGAAAGTGTAGTTAGGCAGCATAGGATGGTGGTTTGTAGGATGACACTGGTGATCAAGAAGAGGAGGAGGAGTGTGAGGGCAGCATGAAGGATCAAATGGTGGAAATTGAAAAAGGGTAATTGTGAGTTGGAGTTCAGGTAAGAGTTAAGACAGGCACTGGGTGGCAGTGAAGAGTTACCGAATAGCTGGGTAACTGCAGAGCTAGTAAGGGAGATGGCTAGAAAGGTGCTTGGTGTGACATCTGGAAAGAGGAAGGAGGACAAGAAGACCTGGTGGTGGAATGAGGAAGTACAGGAGAGTATACAGAGAAAGAGGGTGGCAAAGAAGAGGTGGGATTGTCATAGAGATGAAGAAAGTAGACAGGAGTATAAGGAGATGAGGTGCATGGCAAAGAGAGAGGTGATGAAGGCCAAGGATAAGGTGTATGAAGAGTTGTATGAAAGGTTGGACACTAAGGAGGGAGAAAAGGACCTGTACCGACTGGCTAGACAGAGGGACCGAGCTAGTAAAGATGTGCAGCAGGTAAGGTTGATAAAGGATAATGAGGGAAACATGCTCACAAGCAAGGAGAGTGTATTGGGCAGATGGAAAGAGTACCTTGAGGGGCTGATGAATGAAAAGAATGAGAGGGACAGAAGGTTGGATGATGTGCGGATAGTGAATCATGAAGTGCAGTGGATTAGCAAGGAGGAAGTAAGGATAGCTATGAAGCTATGAAGAGGATGAAGAATGGAAAGGCTGTTGGTCCAGATGACATACCCGTGGAAGCATGGAGGTGTTTAGGTGAAATGGCAGTGGAGTTTTTAACTAGATTGTTGAATGAAGTCTTGGAAAGTGAGAGGATGCCTGAGGAATGGAGGAAAAGTGTTTTGGTACCGATTTTTAAGAATAAGGGTGATGTGCAGAACTGTAGTAACTACAGAGGGATTAAACTGATCAGTCACAGCATGAAGTTATGGGAATGAGTAGTGGAAGCTAGGTTAAGAACGGAGGTGATGATTAGTGATCAGCAGTATGGTTTCATGCTGGGAAAGAGCACTACAGATGCAATATTTGCTCTGAGACTGTTGATGGAGAAATACAGAGAATGTCAGAAGGACTTGCATTGTGTCTTAGGACTTAGAGAAAGCATATGACAGGGTGCCTAGAGAGGAGTTGTGGTATTGTATGAGGAAGTCGGGAGTGTCAGAGAAGTATGTAAGAGTGGTACAGGATATGTACAAGGGTAGTGTGACAGCGGTGTGGTCTGTGGTGGGAGTGATGAATGTGTTTAAGGTGCTGGTGGATCAGCTCTGAGCCCTTTCTTATTTGCAATGGTGATGGACAGGTTGACATATGAGATCAGACAGGAGTCCCCGTGGACTATGTTGTTTCTATATGACATTGTGATCTGTAGTGAGAGTAGAGAACAGGTGGAGGAGTCCCTGGAGAGGTGGAGATATGCTCTAGAGAAAAGAGGAATGAAGGTCAGCAGGACTAAGACAGAATATATGTGTGTGAATGAGAGGGAGGATAGAGGAATGGTGAGGATGCAGGGAGTAGAGGTGGTGAAGGTGGATGAGTTTAAATACTTGGGATCAACAGTTTAGAGTAATGGTGAGTGTGGAAGAGAGGTGAAGAAGAGAGTACAGGCAGGGTGGAGTGGGTAATGAAGAGTGTCGGGAGTGATTTGTGACAGACGAGTACCAGTAAGAGTAAAAGGAAAGGTCTACAAGAGGGTAGTGAGACCAGCTATGTTATATGGGTTGGAGACAGTGGCACTGACAAGAAGGCAGGAGTCAGAGCTGGACGTTAAAGATGTTAAGATTTGCACTGGGTGTGACGAGGGTGGACAGGATTAGGAATAAGTATATTAGAGGGTCAGCCCAGGTTGGAAGGCTTAGAGACAAAGCCAGAGAGGCAAGATTACATTGGTTTGGACATGTGCTGAGGAGGGATGCAGACTATATTGGGAAAAAGATGCTAAGGATGAAGCTGCCAAGTAACCAGAAAAGAGGAAGGCCTAAGATAAGGTTTATGGATGTGGTGAGAGAGGACATGTAGGTGGTTGGTGTGACAGAGCAGGATTCAGAGGACAGGAAGAAATGGAAACAGACGATCTGCTGTGGTGACCCCTAACGGGAGCAGCCGAAAGAAGAAGAGCTGAAGCTCTGGACACTGCAGACCTGTACTGAGACTATGCTACTCAATTTTAAGGTTAAGAACTCAGTAAGAAAAAACTCACAGTGAAGCACAGATTAATCACTTATAGTCAAAAGAAAGTACTTGCAGTATGAAAAATACAGTTAAACAGCAACAAAATGTAGTAAAATTGCAGTTAAACAGTAATGAATTGCAGTAGATAGCAATGAAATATAGTTAATCAGTAGATTGCTTTGAAACAATAGCTCACAAATCACAACAATAACAGACAGCACTAATAAAGCAGTGATTCAGTAGAATACTGTCATCAATTTGGTGAGGCTACCAACAAGCAGCAATAAATATGGCAAACAGTAAAAATGAAGCAGAACGAAGTGCAGTTTTTTATAGTAGAAAGTGAAGAGACAGTAAATAATAAGATAATTCAAGGTTCAGAAGCTAAAGGGGTGGGCCTTTGCTAAGTTCTCACTATAAACAGTAGAATGAGCGGATGTAATGTGACTGGGGAAAGTGTCCAGCATCAACTTTATACCAGAGGCGGGCAACTCAAAGTCACCTAGACTTAAGACCAGGGGCGGCTCGTGGCATAGGGCTGCCGGACTGCAGCCCCCTCAAAAAGAAAAAAAGAAAGAAAAAGAAATGAAAAATAAAAAAAAATATTTTTTTAAAATACGCGGGCATGGACCGAGTCCCGGCTTATCGGTCTATGCGCATGCTCAAGGCAGCCCGGCCGTCCCCATAGGGGGACACAAGGAGCGTCTGTGCACTTTTACAGTGCACAGACCCGCCAGGATTATGGGACGCGTCCGGACTGCAAGAGGAGCAGCAGGGACTCGGGACAGTGCCTTAGGGATCTCGTCGGCGTCGGGAAGGAGCATGTGGATCTCGCGGGTCTTCAGTATTGCACGGGAAGGATGTATGTACGGACGTTAACTCTGGATGTATTCAGGTAAGGTGCCTTTCAATTTACAATGTTTATTTTTCTTTTTCTTTGTGTGTATGGTGCTTGTGCTTTACTGGAGTTTAGTTTGTGTATGGTGCTTGTGCTTTACTGGAGTTTAGTTTGTGTATGGTGTGTGCTTGTGCTTTACTAGTTTGTGTATGGTGCTTTGTTTTTGCCTGTTTTTTGTTTGTGTGTGGTGCTTGTGTTGTGTGCCTTTCAGTTTGTTTAGTGTGCTTATGGTGCCTTATAGTTGTTGGAGTTTGCTTGATGTGTTACTGGTTTAGTTTTGGAGTTTAGTTTAGTGCTGGAGTTTGTGCCTTGTAGTTTAGTTGTTGTTTAGTTTGTGTATGGTGTTTGTGTATGGTGCTTGTGCTTTGCTTGTTGGTTGTGTATGGTGCTTGTGCTTTACTGGAGTTTAGTTTGTGTGGTGCTTTTTGTTGCTTAGTTTTAGTTTGCTGTAGTTGCTTTTAGTTTAGGTTTTGTGTTTATTATGCTTGTGCTTTACTTAGTTTTTTTGGTGTATGGTGTGTGCTTTTTACTTAGCTTTAGTGTGTGTGTGTGTGTGTGTGTGTGTGTGTGTGTGTGTGTGTGTGTGTGTGTGTGTGTGTGTGTGTGTGTGTGTGTGTGTGTGTGTGTGTGTGTGTAAATGCCCCAGGTGCTTATGGTGGTGTGGTAGGGAATGCCTCAGGCTTGAACCCTGTACCCTGTATGCAGGTGTTAAAGACTTGAGTTCCCTACCCACCACCATTTGTAAAAATTTCAGATTTTTACCTCATATTTGATCTGATCTGTTCCTCATAATATCTGTGGTTTGTAAATGTTGCAATGCTTGATATTTGATGGTGTAGTAGTAGCATTGTTGCCTCACAGCTGCAGGTTCTTGGGTTTGATTCTTGGCTGGGGTTCCTTCTTTGTGGGGTCTGTATCTTCTCCCTGTGTTTGTGTGGGTTTGCTTTTGTGCCCTCCCATGTTACAAAGACATGTCTGCATTATTTCTTCCTGGGCCTCCGCTGAAAATTTGTTTATTTGTTCCAAGTCAGACTGTCCTGATTAAAAAATGTTAAATAAAATTGATAGGCATTTGAATTTCAGACTTAAGGGTTTCTGAATGTTTAATTCCCTGTATTTGATGGTGCAGTGGTAGTATTGTTGCCTCACAGCTATAGGTTTTCTGGTTTGATTCTTGGTTGGGGTGGCTTCTGTGTGGAGTCTGCATCTCCTGCCTGTGTTTGTGTGGATTTGCTCTGGTGCCCTGCCATTTTACAAAGATGTGTCTGCAGTTTTAATCCCTCGTCTCTGCTGAAAATTGTTTTGTTTCTGTCCGCAGTAAATTTGACAGGCATTTGAATTTCAGACTTCAGGTTTCTGAATGTTTAATTCCTTGCAGATTTGATGGTGCAGTGGTAGTATTGTTGCCTCACAGCTATAGGTTTTCTGGTTTGATTCTTGGTTGGGGTGGCTTCTGTGTGGAGTCTGCATCTCCTGCCTGTGTTTGTGTGGATTTGCTCTGGTGCCCTGCCATTTTACAAAGATGTGTCTGCAGTTTTAATCCCTCGTCTCTGCTGAAAATTGTTTTTGTTCTGTCCGCAGTAAATTTGACAGGCATTTGAATTTCAGACTTCAGGTTTCTGAATGTTTAATTCCTTGCAGATTTGATGGTGCAGTGGTAGTATTGTTGCCTCACAGCTATAGGTTTTCTGGTTTGATTCTTGGTTGGGGTGGCTTCTGTGTGGAGTCTGCATCTCCTGCCTGTGTTTGTGTGGATTTGCTCTGGTGCCCTGCCATTTTACAAAGATGTGTCTGCAGTTTTAATCCCTCGTCTCTGCTGAAAATTGTTTTTGTTCTGTCCGCAGTAAATTTGACAGGCATTTGAATTTCAGACTTCAGGTTTCTGAATGTTTAATTCCTTGCAGATTTGATGGTGCGGTGGTAGTATTGTTGCCTCACAGCTATAGGTTTTCTGGTTTGATTCTTGGTTGGGGTGGCTTCTGTTTGGAGTCTACATCTCCTGCCTGTGTTTGTGTGGATTTGCTCTGGTGCCCTGCCATTTTACAAAGATGTGTCTGCAGTTTTAATCCCTCGTCTCTGCTGAAAATTGTTTTGTTCTGTCCGCAGTAAAATTGACAGGCATTTGAATTTCAGACTTCAGGTTTCTGAATGTTTAATTCCTTGTATAATTGATGGTGCAGTGATAGTATTGTTACCTCACAACTATAGGTTTTCTGGTTTGATTCTTGGTTGGGGTGGCTTCTGTCTGCATCTCCTCCTGTATTTGTGTGGATTTGCTCTGGTGCCCTGCCATTTTGCAAAGACGTGTCTGCAGTATTAATCCCTGCATCTCTGCTGAAAATTGTTTTTGTTCTGTCCGCAGTAAAATTGACAGGCATTTGAATTTCAGACTTCAGGTTTCTGAATGTTTGATTCCTTGCAGATTTGATGGTGCAGTGGTAGTATTGTTGCCTCACAGCTATAGGTTTTCTGGTTTGATTCTTGGTTGGGGTGGCTTCTGTGTGGAGTCTGCATCTCCTCCATGTGTTTGTGTGGATTTGCTCTGGTGCCCTGCCATTTTACAAAGACGTGTCTGCAGTTTTAATCCCTGCTGAAAATTGGTTTTGTTCTGTCCGCAGTAAAATTGACAGGCATTTGAATTTCAGACTTCAGGTTTCTGAATGTTTAATTCCTTGCATAATTGATGGTGCGGTGGTAGTATTGTTGCCTCACAGCTATAGGTTTTCTGGTTTGATTCTTGGTTGGGGTGGCTTCTGTTTGGAGTCTGCATCTCCTGCCTGTGTTTGTGTGGATTTGCTCTGATGCCCTGCCATTTTACAAAGACGTGTCTGCAGTATTAATCCCTGTGTCTCTGCTGAAAATTGTTTTTGTTCTGTCCGCAGTAGAATTGACCGGCATTTGAATTTCAAACTTCATGTTCTTCAGAATACATAGTAGCACAACCTTTTTTCTAGCAATTTTCTAAGTTTATAAGATGAATATTTTAAATTTGTCCCTATTTTTGGGACTGTATTCCCCCATTATTGGCTTCGTCCAGGTTTTTGTGCTAAGGTTGACAGCTATGGCAAGAACTGAATTCACTGAATATGGACTGTAGAATTGTGCATATTTACTGATAAAGGTGCACTGTAGAATTGTGCATATTTACTGATAATGGTGGACTGTAGAATTGTGCATATTTACTAATAATGGTGGACTGTGGAATTGTGCATATTTACTAATAATGGTGGACTGTAGAATTGTGTATATTTACTAATAATGGTGGACTGTGGAAGTCTGAGTAGACTTTTTATGATAAATGTTCTCAACTGGGCAGTTTTGCCATTATGGGTGCATATGTTTTGTTTCATTGCTTACTGGAAAAATGTTCAAAACAAATTTAAAACACCCTCTAACAAGTGTACTGTATTGTACAAGGAATATAATTTTAGTACAATGAGGAAGGTGTATCAAAGAGCACATGTATGTTTCATATGCAAGGGGCCTATGATTCAAAACAGCCCAAAATTAATCTTTATCTGCCACTGGCAAAATGTATTTTCTTTGAATGTGGGTTTCAATGCTGTTTCAATGAATGTGAGTTTCAAGGGCAGAGAAGTTTTAATGCTAAGTTTTCATTGTGAGACTGCATTGCTTTGTTTAACAGATTACTTAATGTTTGTGCTGTAAAATACAAAATAAAACTTTCAAATGAAGTCCAATCATTGAAGTAAAGCAGTATGCACATTAGTGTTTATGGTAAATGGAGTGAAATAGCCAAGTAATGGTTAATTGGAATGGCTGCAGAGGCTCCAGTTCAACCATTATTTTGTCAGGGGGGGGGAAGGGCAGCAAACTCAGACAGGCCCAGCTGAACTATACCTCCCAACTGTCCAGATTTTCAAAGAATGAATAGATTTTGCTTCTTATTTTTGGTTTGTTGTTCATAAAATTTGTAGTTTTAATTCCTAAATGATTTGCCAGAAGTCACTAAATAATAAGTTTCAGACTTCATAACCTTCATAAAATGCATGTTAAAGTAAGAGCCGTTCTATCAACTGTCTCAATTTATACAAGAGCAATTTTTAGTACTGTTTATATGTGCCCCCAATATATTTGGCCTTGTTCAGATTTACTGCATTAACAGGTTGAGAGGTACATGCAAATAAATTGCTTTATAGAATTAGGCATAGCCAACCTCTCAACTGTCCCCAATTTTTGGCTCAAAATGTTGCTCTTCCCCTAATAATCCCTCCATAAAATAGCAATTTTGGAAGAAAACATGGAGGGTTTACAATTAAGAAATAACTGTAATAATCAAAGTTATAGATTACTTGAAATGCATGTAGATTCTTTTATTTTGTCAGCTGCTCAAGGTAGCAGTACTAATATTAAAGTGTCCCTTCTTTGACAGGTAGAAGCTGTATTGTGTGTCTATTTTATATTTTTGCATCACATTTTTGGTCCATTTTTCATAAAATTGTGTTTTTGGCAAATTAGTGACAAATCACTAAAGACTGAAGTTAGAAAATGACAGACATTTGAGTTTCAGATTTTATACCCTTCAGAAAATTCATACTAATGCAAGACCTATTCTATTATCTTTCTAAGTTTATTAGAGCAATATTTAAAATTGTCCTTATTGTTGTGCCTTTGTCCCACTTCTGTGTATGGCTTTGTCCAGATTTCTTGCTCTTGAAGTTGAGAGGTATGACAAATGTGTCAGGGCCATCACAGTCAGCCAGAGAGATTTCAAATTGTGACATGCTTGTTGCACCCCACTCCCCATGTAGTGACTCTGGATGTGTCCAAGCAAGGCAAGGAGTAGTTGTATCTACCTTGGATGGGGAGGACACACTGCATAAGTACTACAGTGGCTTTTCATCTGTCCTTGATTTTGCAGAATGGTCTGGTTTCTGTCATATTTTTGTACTGTTGATTTATGCTTATTACTCAAAGTGCCTGTTGCTCTGTGTTTAAGTAGCAATGCTTTAATGACCATAAGGTAAGCTTGTCTGACATCGTAAGATGCAAGTAAGCTTTAATAAGCATACTGTTAAAGAATTGCCAACATTGAAAGCCTTTCTGTTGTTGCCATGCAGAGAATACTTGACTAGATAATGTATAAGCCTTGGGTATTAAAGGACAGGATTCCATTATTTTAAAAGCTCATTACACTTGTTGGAGACTTCCAGTCATCTCTACAGGCTTTACCCGTAAACTAAACAGAATGCCAATCATGTGTGGTCCATAACCTGTACAGTAATCCTTTAAGCAATGTATCTTGAGCTTGTTTCTTGTTTGCTTTTCATTTTTACTTTTATCATGTTTTCCCCATGAAACAAGTTGTCAGGCAGCAGGTCTTTTTGGATAAGAAACATTTTTACAAGTGGGGCATCACATAGATTTCTACTTTCAGCATGTTGCTTGGTACTTTAATAAAGCTGAATATATTATAATTAGAACTGCAGTGCAAGGAGAAGTGGTTTGAGTTGAGTGCTTCTGGTTTTTCTTATACTTGATTTTGACTGGCATTCCAGTAATGTATTTAAAAAGTAATTTATTTTTTCATGCCTCACAACCTTTTGTTTCCATCTAGATATTAAGTAAGCTGTCATGCAGCCAATGCATTGAAATATTTTTATTCTTCTACACTTATTTTTGTCTTGATTGGACTTTCATAATGATGGTTTGCCACCCAGGGCAGCGTATTTAATTAAAGTTAGTTTTTTTGTGGTTTTGTGCATAGCTCCTCCCCTTTATGGTTGACCACACCCCTTCCCTTTGACCCCGCCCATTCAGCGTCTCCTGCAGCCCCCCTGTGATTTGAAGTCACCAGCCGCCACTGCTTAAGACCACCATGACAACTGGGGGGGTGGATGGGGAAAAAGCAGTTGTACAGATTACAGAGATATGTATTAAACACAAGTGCAGAAGACAATTGAAAATAAACATTTATCTTTTTCAAATATCACAGTAGGGCAGTAGGCCAGTCTCTCTGCAGCTTAGAACAGCTTGAGCAAAAAAGTATATCTGATTTAAATCACTGGTTATTAAAGGCAGAGAAACAGAAACCAGACCAATTATCCAATCAAAAAAAACAGTTTGATGGAGATGATCAACAGTTATGATGGAGATGACCAATAGAGATACAGTAAACCTTCCAGACACTGGACCCAACCCAGTTTGGTTTCGTTAAGGGCAGATCATGTCTACTCAACCTGATGGACTTCTTTGAGAAGGTCACCAAAGCAATGGATGAGGGCAGAATTAATCACATTGTCTACCTTGACCTGGCCAAGGCATTTAACACAATACCCCACCCGGGCATTGTTGACAAACTCAAGAGGTTAGGTACAAACTCATGTGTCACCCGATGGATAGTCAAGGGCTTACAGACAGGACCCAGGAGCTTAGAATTGGGGAGTCCACCTCTAGAAAGAGGCCAGTCACTAGTGGAGTCCCTCAGAGAGCAGTCCTTGGACTGCTCCTTTTTGGCATTTACTTCTCAGAAGCTAAGGCCAATGTCAGTGGTCTCTGTCTGACTAAATTTGCAGATGGCTGCAAATTAGGAGCTGTCACTGAATCTCACACTGATACAAATGTTCTCCAGGAGGGGCTGACACAGACAAACAACTGGTGTCAGAGTTATGGACTAAAACTAAATCCCAAGAAATGCATGTACCCTTTGGAAAGTCATCTATCCCTGGTAACTATCATATTGACAGCACACTCCTTAGAGTTGACCCAGTAGTCAGAGACTTAGGGACACGCATAGATAGTAATCTAGCCTTTGATCATCACGTCTACAATGGTGAGGAAATCATTCTATGTTGCGCAACTTATAAACAAAGGTATGGCATCTAAGTCCAAGGAAGTCATTGTTCCACTGTATTCGGCATTCATCAGACCTATCATTGACTACAATGCCCCCTTGTTATGTACCTAACCAGGCATATCCAACAACTGGAGCATCCACAGAGGTTCCTCACTAAAAGAATACAGGGCATAAGTAATATGTCCTATGCAGACTACCTCAAGGCCATATCCCTGTATTCTGTCTCCTACAGGCTTTTGAAGGGAGATTTCTGCCTGGCATACAGAGCATTGTCAGACCCAACTCTGATGGGCCTGTTGCATATTCATAAAACAAACAGTACCAGAATTACCTGTTCTAAAGACTTAAACTTTGCCTGTGATATAAATAGGACCTGCTGGAGAGATAGGTATGTATCCCAGAGACTATCACATCTATGGAACAGGCTCCCCATCCATGTGAAGCAGAGTTCCTCCCTAATCCAATTCAAGTGCAAGTTGGACAATTGGATGTGAAACTGGAAATTCATCCCTGGTTTGGCACCTATGTCTCTGAAGCATACAGGTAACCTGTAAATGGTTCATCTCAAAGCCCCCTGCTTACACTTATCAAGGATATTAGAACTCATCAGAGATTTGGGATGCATAGCTAGGCTTAAAAAGGCTGTTGTGGTCATTAGCCTAGTAAACACCTATGAACCTATGAACCTATAAAGGGGATTGTGATAACATCCTTGCAGACAACTTGACCCCTTTTTTGGGAGAATAAATGCCCTAGTGGCAGTGTACAAGAACAAAGAGGACAATAGCAAATGGGGTATTCATAACAGTGGGCCATATAAAGATGTCATACTCCTGTCACAGTACATGAAAGTTCTAGAAAGGGTGACTGATAAATGAATACACAGTGTTCTAGAAAGTAAGATGGCTGACTAACAGTTCAGATTCAGATCAGGATACAGTACAACCACTTGCAGTGAAAGAGCTAGTTGAGAAGAAGCTAGAGATGATAGAACTGCTGAAATATATTTAAAATAAGATAATATAATGTATATGTGTTTTCAAACATAAACACAAGCTAAATTTAAAAAAGGTGAAAGATGAAAAAATGTACTGTTCTTCTGAAAGGATTATATTACTTGATTTGTTTTATTCTTGTAAAAGTAAAAGAATAATGTGCTAATGGGTAGCATGAATGTGTCAGAGCTTAACTGACCTGAGTAAATATATTGTAAAACAAAGTAATAAATGTCAGTGCCTGTAATAACTCCCCAACAAAAATTCTATTGTTAAGAACCCCCCCCCCAAAAAAAAAACATATCTGAAAGCAGTTGTTCATCTGATGCTAGTTTACAACCACTGATTATAAAATCAGACCTAATCTGGGAATGTAACATTGAATTTGCGCTCATCTCTAATGCATAGTAGTTATGTATTCAGTAGTGGGGGGGGGGGGGGGTGTGGCCAAAAATGTGGAACCTGCAACACACAAACAGCTATATAAGCAGTACAAAATCACATCTGCCAAGTAACAGATAGTAGCAACTCTCTTGTGCCTTATTTGTAGAGCTCAAATGGAATTTTGAATGTGTAAGTCATAAGCTACTGTTTAGAGTCCTAAATAATTTTGCTTTCAGTAATACAGCACTACAAATCTTTTATACATAATAGGACATTTAATGTACAGCATAACCAAACATACTCAGAAAATAGTACCTTCTCATATGAAATCTTACACAAGAACAACTTGCCAAATCTGAACTGTACTATGTATACTGATGATATTATTCTGTCTTCATGTAACTCTCACATGCTTCACGACTCTTAAGAAAAATGGCATAGTGACATCAGAAACATTTGGAATTGTTTAACTAGAACAGACTTGTTATGTATCTGTCTCTCAAATGAAACTGAAAAACAGTCCCACCCTTAACATCACTGACCCTCAAGGAACATCATTGCCTGCAATAACACAGCAAAGCATAGCTCTCAACCTTCCATGTCCAAAATGAGGAACACTAGCCCTCATAATGTGGAACAAATGGGCAAAATGTGGAACACATACTAATGGCTTACTAACAACTTCAGCTAGGAAGGTCATAGGAGGGTTAAAATATGCTGGTTTTACTTATAAAGAAGATCTTTTAATGAATTAATATGATTCATTTCTATTTACAATGGATTTCACTTAAACAAATTCCTAACACTGACTGTGAGACAGAATCTTTCAATGTGGAACTTTGAGGGAACTTCGAGGAACATGAACTTTTTAAGACCCCAAATGAGGTACGTTCCTCGTAATGAGGTACACTTGAGAGGTATGCAGCAAAGATATCTAAGCATTATTATAAGGTCAATAATTAATGTTCGGCCATCATAATGCACTTCACTTCTTAACCTGACATAACTTAAAATACCCTACAAATGCTTTAAGCTACTGCCTGTAGGAAAAAGAAAGGCTATAGCTACCCAAATGTTGAGGCCCAAACACTGAGTAGTGCTTATTATCTTTACTCTGAATTCAGTAGTAAACACGTAGACACACACACACACACACACACACACACACACACACACACACACACACATACAAACACACAGACATACAAACACACACACACACACACACACACACACACACACACACACACACACACACACACACACACACACACACACACACACACACACAAATACACAGACATACAGACACACGCATACTCTCTCTGCAAGTAACAAAAACAAAGTATGTAATTTTGTCTTCCTTGACAACCCAAGACAACATCACTGCACTATTTAAAGTAAATTGACTACCTATAAAGAATTCATCTACCTAGTGATATCACATTCACTCAGTGCAACTACATTAGTGAAACCCTCTTTCAAGAAAACTGTAAGTGAAAAGCTTTGTTGAAATTAGCTCTAGCAGCATGGAACTCTCTTCCACAACAGATATGAAAACCCAACGAGTCAGTTACATTCAGAAAGAAGTTACTACATCTAGGAGCTGAATAGAAGAGCAGTTGCCTCAACACAGGCTAACTAAACAACCTGTTGTATGGGAACATGCGTTCTTTTTTAATCTTCAGAGTAAATAAATCTGTTGTGATAGCAGAATGTGAAGACTGAAACCAATACTGTATAAGTACCCTTTTATTATAAAATCGGTATCTTATACTATTATAAGCACCCTTACAATATAAAACTAATGTCTCATACAATTATAAGCACCCTTATAATATAAAATCAATGTATTTTACTATTATAAGCACCCTTATAATATGATTACCTCTGAGCTCCGAGATGAGCTCTAGTTTTCTGCCATCTGGCAACATGCCTCAGCAGTTTGCTCTCACCACATCTTTGGCATTAGGTGTTCTGAAGCAGTGTAGTACTTGCATTATGCTAACAGACAATTCACTGCTTCTACCAATTGTCAGAGAGGTAAATATGTAGGAAACATGAAGCAAACTCTTGCATCAATCAGTGATTGGTAAGCATCATAGCTCCATAGCACCACATCAGTCACAGTGCATCACTAAGCCCATAATTTATGCTGAAGCTATACAAAACAATGCCTCCTCCTTTTTCACTCACACATACTGTAAATCTACATAGTTCACCCAGGAGTCACCGGGAAATCAGACCTAAATGCATAAGTTACAATAAATATGCTTTGGCAGAGGGAAATATTTTCATCACAGGTGACTCTATAATTAGCCATACAGTCTCCACATTTTTCAGACTAGACAAGAACAGGGTGTCTGCAAGCTGTTTGTAAGGTGTCACAATCCATTATGCCACAAGGGCTCTAGGGTCCTTAAACCAGACAAATATGACATGACCTTTTGGTTGCACATTTGAGAGTGAATGAAGTGAGGCACTGTACACAGAGGGACATGCATTGAGACATGACGGAACTTGATATGGTTGTGTTAGTGAGAGGGAAGAGTAGTACTGAATGGTATCTTGCTCTGGCTAAGTAGTTGGTGTCATTCTAAGAGGATCTAGTATACATTGGCCTGGGAAGAGATGGCAGATAAGACTTCCCATTTCACCACAAATGGACTGCACTTCTCATAGCAGGTCTTCTGTACACTGGCTAAAACCTTTGCTACTACCATAATACCATTTTTAGGCAGAGTTCCCCTACTGGGCATTCCTACATAACAAGCTTAAACTTGAATTGAGACGACATAATAGTGACATTACTTAGTGCTAGCAGTTGAAATAGAACGATGCCTTAACTTGAGGCCCTCCTGCAGCTTGCACACATTCATGTTTGTGTAGTTAATGAGACATAGTCCCAGTGCAAGGACAGCACTCCCTCTGTACTGAAGTCTAGTACCTATCATGTCTTCAGGCCCTTGGGTAACTATGGGATTGGAAGAGTATCTGTATGTCTCAGAAAGACCATTACCTCCTGTCAAATTACTCATGATCCTAACAAGGGGCTTCAGAAGATTCAAATCACTGTTAACAACTGAAAACAGTCTCAAGTTAAATGCAAAAAATGTGCAGCACCGTAAAATTCATCAAAAAGGCTGTTCCCACCTTATCTTTATAAATCTTATTACTCTTCAGACAAACACCATCATATGAGAACTTGTTACTTAATTTGGATGTTTTCTCTCATTCAGAAATGACGTTTCCACCATAGGCAGGAAATCTTTCTATTTGACCTTGTTAATATTCAAAGGAATGTTTTCAGGATCCAAAGAAGTCATCCTGTCACTACACTCGTCATAATTTAATACAATGTCCCATTTTGTATGCATAAACCAAAACATGTTGTCAACCAGAAAGGCCAAAGAGATACCTTAACCAACAAAATCAAAGGCCTTAAATCTCTCAGCTATGCTAAAAGACTAGCACAACTATTCTTATACTCAGTAGCCTACAGGCTTCTCTGAGACGATCTATGTTTCACTTTTAAAACTTAAAAAAACGCACGCCCATTTGACCCTCTGCGTCTTTGTAAAACCAGAGTCTCTACAAACACTCACACTCAGGACCTAAATCTACACCAATGAGTAAACAACCCTCTCTGGAGATAAATTTCCTTAACTTAACATATTGCCTGAGTATAGAATAAGATAACGCTACATGTAAAAAAGTACTACTTTGGTTACCTTTAAGGCTTGTTCTGATGACGGGGTGGGTAGACACAAACTTACACCAGGTTGTTATGTATTGCCCTGGTCAGTTTAGCAGGTGAGCTTTGTTTGTGAAAAGGGTGGCAAGAACTTTTAAGCATATATACTTAAAGGTGTATATAGGGAGACATCTTATGGTTCTCATGATTAATAGTCTAGTATTGTTCCTATGTTCCTATTCCAGTGACATGTCTAATGTGAACTGTAATGAACTATAGTTTAAATATTGTTATTATATTTGTGTGACTGCTTGGATATTTATACATTATCTGTAACTCTGTATTATGTGTTCTTTTAAACTGCCTAACTGATCTAGGTCATGGCTGAAAAAGTTATGTGGACAGGATCACTAGCCTGTTTGACTAGCTAGCTAGCTATCTGTCTAACTAACTGTCTAACTAACTGACTAACTAACTAACTGAACTAATTAAATATAGTGAGAATGCTATTTCTGGGAAATAGTTGTAGTAAAGCTTGGTGAGCTTGTGCAGACTCAAAAGTGTTCTGTACACTGCCAGTTCACTCGTTTCATTCTAAGTAACCAAACGACTTCTATTTCCAAAAATTAAAAGCTTTTGCTCAGCTACTGCCTGAGCCTTCAGTTGGTTAGTCAACTAAACTGAGGGTCATTTCTTCCTTCTTTTGAATGTAGAGAATGCCTGTCACAGATAGATGGGTTGTTTTTGGACCCTGCCTGCCTCTCTTTCTTTACTTTTATGACAGTGGCATTCCAAAATGATAGCAAAACATGCCTAGCAATAATGTTAGTTTTTTAAAAAGATAGATGACAAAAATAACACAGTCATACACTATGAGGTACATTGGCTTCTCAAGCATAGGGGAATACTAAAAGACATCTATGGCAGGTCCTGCCTCTCCTCTCTCACAGATTCCTTATTTTCTTATTCATGTTCTGTTTGTTCAAAAACACATCTTTTCTTGGGAATATACTTGTAAGTGATGGAGACCTCTTGGAGCCCTGATTATGATTACTTCCTTTTCCTATTGATGGTTTCCAAAATCAGCCCAGTAACAAGGGATACGACCTTTTCATGAAGGTGAAAAGTATTGGTGGCTTCATCTTCCACTATAGTAATGGGACTAGAGTGGGTAGAAGGATACAAAGCATTCTGGGAATCACTGAACTCATATTTGGAACCTGAAGTCAGAAATGATTGTGACAGATGACAGCATGGTGGATAACGTTGTCAGAAGCATGGAGTGCCAAACTTATAAAGAGCTTGCTCAGTATACCAACTACAAATGTGCAGTTTAAATACATTTGTAAAACAAACTTATGAACAACCTGGATGACTTTTCCTATTTTAAGCAGATAGTATAAATTCATCATGTAGCTGGATTCCGGAAACACCTATTGTTACTTGTTTATCATTTTTATTTTGCTTTTCACCCAGGCACTTAACTTGAGATTTGACAATGATGACTTGACATATGTACCTGTCTATCCAGGCAGAGTAAGTAAATTAATAGGTAATTACAGGTAGACTTCATCCTCCCACTCTATGTTAAGTGCAAAGTTCTGAGGACTGATAGATGTGGTGCGGTACACTTAATGATCACATGCTAGAGGCAAGGGTGGTTAGAAAGTGGAAAGAGTAAAGATGCACCAATGGAATGCTCTTGTGTGTTAAAAATGCAACATTCATTTTGAAAGACAATTGCAACTTAACGGTGCAAAAGTGGTCATAAAACCACCAAATTACAAAACTTGGGAGGACAGACTGCCTTTAGTTTTGGTATTTTAAGTATGTTATGTTTGTTGCTTTTTTACGAACATAAAAAATACTTAGAATTTTACAGTCTCTAAGCCTGCTTTCCTGTTATCAGTCATTTCATTACTTATCTGTTCTGAAACTTGGTCTCTGTAATACACTGGAAATCTTATTTCGTGGTCTTGAGAAGTACATCTTACAGATGGTGGAAATGAGGGTGCTTGTCATTAGTAACAAACCACTACTGGTTAACGTATCTCTCTCAAGTAGTATGTTTCTTTTGCACAGTATGTTATTTTTGGGTCATAACTCATTTTTAGGCAATGTGTCTCCTTTGGGTGTAATGTGATTTGTCTGGGTCATTTGGCTCTGAAAACAGTGACTCAGAGTTTCTCACTTCTTTTGATTCTCCTAGTCATGGCAACTGCTCACCTGGTTGTAATGATTCTATACTCAGTTTTGGACATTTGAGTAACGGCCTAAATGAATCTTTGATTTCTCCTCACTACTACTCTATTAGCAGTCCAAACTTCATAGGATTGCATTTCTTCAGATTTAACAACACTCCCATATAGTGTCTCCCATTTCTTTTCCCCGTCTAACTTGAAGTGGACATTCTGGCCTGGATTCAAGTCAGGCAAGAAATGACCTGACTGTCTTTTGTCACAGACATATCTGTATGCATATCTGGCCCTTTCATCATTTTGCGCCATAGTCTCATATGATATAGTCTTGAACAGAAATTTTGTCTCAAGCATTAAGATAGTGGTTCAAATCTGGTGGCTGTATATTAGTTGTACTGTACTCACTCTGGTGGAACTTTAGTGTTGATTTGTAGGGCAAGGTGTATGTCTGGTTAAGAATTTTATTACCTATTTAAACTTTCAGCAGCATCATTTGCTTATAGATAATGTGTACTTGACATGGATGCAGAAACACATACTCCTTTGCAAACTGTTGAAAAACTGAAGAGACAAGTAGATTGCATTACCAGTGTCAAATCATGAGGAATTCCCTATCTGTGAAACTTTTTCTTAAAAATTCGTATATGACTTGCTGATTAGTCATTGTAGGTAGAGTGACTATAGAGGCTATCGAGTAATAATTCATAAGTACTAGGTAGTTTTTAAAATGACGTTCACATACATGTACTGCAGTTCTTTGCCATAGACTTTTGGCAGTGAAAACACAATCAGAGACCCTCTTTTTGTCTAGGTCAGTGTTCACCATAGAACTGACAGACAAAAGCTTGTTTATGTCAGCATTGATGTTTGACCACCACACAGACATTCTTGGGCTCTCTGTCTCTCTCTCTCTCTCTCTCTCTCCATTTAGTTAACCCTTGATTCCCTTTATGGATTTGTCTCAGGATTTCTGCTTTTTGTGAAATTGTTACCTCAGTCTAATCTTAGTGCAATAACTTGCCCTCATTCACTGACAAATGAAGGGAGTATTTGTATAGCACATTAATTTGTGGCCAACTATCAGAAACATTTCCAGTTATGGTCTGCAGGGCTGCATCTAGCTTAGTTGTTTCTCTGGGGATATCCAACTCTGCACATATATAGTTATATCTTCTTCAGCAAAACTGTACCTAGTTCATCTGGCACCCTCAGACTGGTGCTCCATCAACCCAAAGTTAAGGACAACACCCCCCAAACAAAAATCAAGTAGGAGACTAAAAAAAAAAATGCTCTTCTCCACTCCTATAAATGCCAACAACTGTAACAAGCTGCTTGATAAAACTCTAATAAGCAGATTGTTACAGTTGCTACACACTCATCTCACACACTAAGCACGTCAGCTGTGGCTTCAAATGCAGTATAGGTATTCATTTATGAAGCGGAGACATGTTTTCATGGCTTCATAAATCAGTGCCAGAACTATACTGCCACACCACTTGCACCTGATATTGCAGCCCACCCCTGGCAGCTTCCTCCTTCACTATGCCCTAACTGTGGTTCTGTTCTTCTGTATATAACTGAACTGTCTCAGTCCCTGGATTTTTGGATAGGATATCTGCCACTATCTTGTTTCCATGGAACTGGAAATGCTTTAAAGTGGAAGTATCTAAACCTCATCAAAAAATGAATATTGGCTTTTAGAGTGCATATTCATTATTGTGTCCAGGGTGATAACCTAGGTATTTGAAAGAGGATACATACTCTTTAAGTTGATTATTGATGGAGAAGGTGCTAGAGATAGGTGGAAGTATTATAGCTTTTGGGGGAGGGCCAAAAAAATATTTTTTTTTAGGATTCATTGGGAGTTGCTCACTAAGTAGCAATAGATAAAGGACCTGGAGAATATTTGTAGTCTGTGCAGTATTGTTAGTTTCATTAATACTAGATAGTGTAAAGAAGTAGGTTAGACATTTTTAGGTCAGTAGGAAGAGAATTAATGAATGTGCAAAAGAACACATGGGATAGGATTGAGCCTTGGAGTACATCTGCAATGACTTTTTGTGGGAGTTACAATTTGTTACTGTATTTTACATAACATGTCCAGTTTGAGATGTAACTTGAAAATCAGTCTGCTTTAGAAGTCTGTTAGAATATTTCAGGGAGTTAAGTAGCAGTTGATGGCCGAAAGATTTATAGACTTTGGTAAAATTAATAAATAGGGCAGGTGTAAGGTGGCCTTTGTTTATATTGATGAGTATTATATCATTCTGTTTTGCATCTATCATGCATTTTTTATTGTGCTGGTTAAAAATCTCATTCTCAAATAATGTTATAAAAATTGAAAAGATGCAATAAGATCTGCTTATCTGGACCTTACCAAGACCTTTGACACTATTCCCCTTTCTGGGATTATTGACAGACTCTCCCAACTAAACATTAATCCATACATAGTTTGCTGGATCAGTAATTGGCTGTCTGAAAGAATCTATAATATTAAGGTCAGGGGGATGTGCTCTAGACAGAAATATTTATAGGTGTATTAATCCTGGACATATCCTTAACCTCAAGAAATGTATCATAGTTTCCTTTGGCAACTCAAGCATCACAACTGCTTACCATATAGATAATATTCCACTTAAATTTGAAATAGTTTTTATGGACTTGGGAACTTATGAATTTAGAATAATTAATGATGTAATGCATTATAGGTTCATAGGTAGGTACTAGGCTATTGGCCTTGAGGCCTATACAAGCCCAGCCAAAAAGGCACCCTGGCTTTTGCCACCCAAGAAAATTATTTTCCTGGGCCACTGTCGAGCAGAGCCACAGAAATGATCCCCGGGATGAATTTCCTATTTCACATCCAATCATCAAGATTTTTCTTGAAGAGTGTTAAAGAGGAGCTTTGTTTGATATAGAAAGGTAGTTTATTCCAGAGTATGGGAAGTCTCTGGGACAGGAATCTATCCCTCCGGCATGTTCTGTTTATTGTGGTGACAAGGTTTAGGTCCCTAGAGCGTGTAGCTCGGAGGGATTGGGATTTCTTTAAGTGGAGCATGTCCAACAGCTTTGGGTTTGACATAGCTTTGTATGTTAGGCAGAGATCACCTCTGAGTAGGCGATATGCAACAGAGTAAAGCTGGAGGTTTTTGAAAGGTCTGCGTAGGGCATCTGTTTGAGGCCGGTAATCCTCTTTGTGAGGTATTTTTGTGGCCTTTCCAGTTGTTGTAGATGTCTTGTGAGGTACATACCAAAAGGGGTGTTGTACTCTATAATGGGTCTAATGAGTGATGAGTAGAGGGAACAATGGCCTCTTTTTTTCTGGATGAGAAACCTTTTGTGATGAGGTGTGCCATGTAGAAGGATTTCCTGACTACTGTAGTGATGTGATTATCAAAGGAGAGACTACTGTCCACCTGTGTCCCAAGGTCTCTTATCACACTTTCAGTGTTAAGTATACTACCGTCTATGTTGTTGTTCATGGGTACAATGTTTTTACCAAAGGGGATGACAATGCACATTTTGGCATTGACAGAAATATTTATAGGTGTATAATAACCTATAAAAAGGTATATGATTAACTACAAAGACTCTCCTTTGACCACTATGTTTCTCTGGTGGTTACAAAATCATTCTGGCTTGCACATCTTATCCTTTGTGATATCTTTTCAAGGTCCAAAAAAGTTATAGAACAATTGTATTCATTTCTTATTAGGCCTGTCATTTAATATAATGCACCTTTAAGCACGTACCTCTTTAAGCACCAAAGCCAGCTTGGGGAACTTCAATATTTCCTCACCAAAAAAAAAAGTCTCAGGTCTCAATGCTATTAGCTACTCTGACAGGCTAAACGCCATGTCCCTTGCTCAGTGTCCTACAAACTCCTGAGGGGTGATTTCTGCTTAACCCTTGGCGCTATAAATGACCCAGACTCTTTGAACTCCTTCACCGGAATAGAACCAGTGGTAAAGTCAACATCTGTTCTGGAGACTTAAACATATTCCACCACATCAACAACAACAGAAGATGTGATAGATACTTAATTCAATGTCTCCCCATTTCTGGAATATGCTACTTGACATATCAAGCAGAGTACTTTCCTAGCAATCTTTAAAACAAGTCTAGATGAGTGAGGATATGTCGAGAAAGTCTGTTTAATGGCGAACATTGTTAGTTTCAAACCAGTGTTGGGTGATGTATCTGAGCTTCTCAAAGGTCTGTTTTGACCATAAGATTAGTAAGAGTCTATGAACCCATGATAAGCTTGGAATAATGCTTTTAGAGCTTCTGTGTCTTGTAAAAACCCAAGGATATAATGGCTGGCTCACTTCGAAAGCTTCAGGTCACCTTCCACATGCCCAAATTCTGAAGCAGGTTGAGTTTAGCTGATTAAAAGACTAGTTTGGGTGAAAAGCCCTTTAAAGCTTTTCTGCCAGCAGAAATAGGGTGGCTGGACTAGGGACAACAAAACAGAAATGTCCAGACCTTGGCATAAAAAACAAGCCAAAAGATAATGTGGATGGAGGGAGGGAGGGAGCAGCTACTGCAACAGTGATCATTCGAACATCTACTGTACACATCTGCACTATGTTCATCATCATGATCATTGTTGTAGTAGCTTTAGCTATATGGATAGTGTGACAATGTGAGGTATTGCCAGCTGTACCAGGAAAAGTAGGGCAGGGGATGTGTAGCATATGCTAACATACCTAGCTGGAGTTTTGTAAACAATTATATGTCATTTGTATATAAAACTGATTTGTACAGATGCTTGTGTTGAAAAATGTATTTCTAAAGCTGCTTGTGATATAAATGTACCAACAGTGTGTCCTGCTGGACAGAAAAAGAAATGCACTTGTATGTTAGACTGTATTATAACTATTGAAATTAATATTGTAACAAAGGATACTGGAACAGAAGAGGTTAATCTCAGTCCATCTAACTTTGAAAAATAGTGTGAAATTAAATGATTTAATTTAGGCCATAACAATTGTATCTTACAGATGTTCATCATGTTTCACTGCTGCAGTCATTACACTTGGGTTATCCTGCTGTCAGGCGGGCCCGCAGTCGGCCTGAGTTCCAAAGTCTTGGTCCAGCGTCGGTTGCTGTCTCCCCTTCCCTGACGTCAGTGCGCCAGGGTATATAAGAAGCAGCTGATGCCATTTTCTTCAGTCTTTCTTGCCACGCAGTGCCCGAAGCAAAAGCAGTTCGCAAATGCCGGTTGGCCGACTCCTGAGATTTCAAATTCGATTTCAGAACCGAAGTCTTCAATAAAGCTAAGTACCCCATTGGGGAAACATTTTCTTGCCTCAGACCGATGTCAGTAAAAGTTAATAATTGTATTTCTTGTGGGAAGCAAATACCTCATAAGGATTTTCATTCTTACTGTATTCCATGCCTAGGCCCAGATCACGATGTCACTAGTTGTCAGTTTTGTGCTAGATTTAACAAGTGCACTATTAAACATCGGTTTGATTTTGCTCGTCATTACTTTGGGCGAAGGTTTAATTATACAATGCCGTCGGAACAACCGACGACCGGAATGCACAAAAAATGCAAAGATAAAGATAAGGAAAGGCATCCGAGGCCCAAAACGGATGACAAAGCCTCTTCTAGGCCAGTCGCCGGTCCGCCGGTTTTCAGTGAGGCACTTTCGCAGCCCCTGACACCTGCTACCTTTGAACCACAGGCCGTGACCGACTCCCACTTGGAGAGGCCTAGGCCTCTGGATACACAAGGTGTTGGGTCAATGGAGATACACCCTAAAGATGGGTCCGGAGCCGCGGAGCAGGCATCGGCTTTTGAGGGTGTTTTCAGGCCTACTCAAATTACCATTGCAACTACAGCCAAGACTAAACCTACATTAAAGACAAAGAAGCAAGTACAGCATTCACCTGGACAGGCCTCCATACCTAAAAAACAGATGCTCAAGATGGCCAAAGACTTGATAACTCTCATCAGGGATTCCCACCCCCTCCTGATAAAAGGCCTAGGCAGGATACAGATTATGATTCCTCTGACAAGGTTTCAATATATTCTGATTCCTCTTCAGACCAGGGATATTCTTTACCCCTATGAGGATTCTGATGCTGAAGAATCAATTCCTTCAGCCTCTCCTCCTGAGGATTACTCTTTTGGGGAAACTTTACATACCATGAGGGAGCATTATCATTGGGAGGGCCAGGATTACTCTGAATCCAAGAAAAGGCTTAGAGACTTTCTTTTATTGCCTCAGCACAGGCCCCTTGCTATTCCGCCAGTGTTGGACATTGTGGATGATGTGTTCTCTTAATTTAGTTTAAATCCTGATTCTTTACCCCCAGCTCCAGTCAAGCCAGACAGGTACTACAGAGTCCCTGACTCTCACAAATTTCTTTATAAAAACCCTAGTGCTGACCCAGAAACTATTTCCCAGGGTCCCAAAGGGGTTAAGGCTTCCACGGCTAAGAATCCAGTCCCCTCTGATAGGGACTCTAGAGCATTAGACAGATGGGGAAATAAAGTTTACACCTCTGCAACTTTAACAGTGAGGGCTCTAAATTGCCAGTTTCACATGCTCAAATATCAACAATACTTACTGTCTCAATTAAAACAGAAAATGAGTACAAATGGAGAACAACCTGACTATAAGGAAATGCAGGATTTATTGCATGCAGCTGAACAAGTGGGAAAGCATACTTTGCAATGTGTTTTTGATTCATTAGAAGCTTCTTGTAGAGCAGCAGTTACAGGATCTGTGATTCCAAGGCATGCTTGGTTAAAAGAACAAAGTTTACCAGACCATGTTAAGGCAAAATTATTAGATGCTCCTTTGCAGCAAGATAATTTATTTGGTATTAAGGCAGAAGAGGTATTAAAGAAAATGGAGAATAAGGCAAAATCTATGCAAACAGCGAAAGATTTCGTACAGGTACAGCCACCAAGATTTAGCAGAAATTGGCCTACAAAGAACTGGTCCTTTCCAGTGTCAGACAGGCCACAAAGAGGCAGATACAGATGCCCAAGAGGCAGATCTCAGCCACAAGGATCATACAGACCATGACAGTGGGGTACATCAAACCCAAAAGGAGTTGAGGACAAATCACAACCTTACAGGAAACAGTCCCAATGACTCCCCCCTTCCAATGCCAAACTCTTACCTTTTGGCAGCTCCCTTAGGGGGGAAACTAGCACTTTTTTCTCAAAACTGGCAAGCAATCACCCAAGACAAATGGGTGCTGAATATTTGTCTCAAGGTTACAGGTTCCACTTTCACACTCTTCCAGGGCTAAAAGGAATGCCAGACCTGCCACAAAATCAATGGGCAGAGGCACAAAAACAAATTACAGCTCTCATGGACATGAGAGCTATTCAGAAAGTACCACAGCAGGAAAAAGGACAAGGATTTTACTCAAGACTCTTCCTGGTGCCCAGAAAGGACAAAGCCTGGAGACCCATTCTGGACCTTTCCACTCTAAATACTTACCTGGATGTTCCAAAATTCAAAATGCTGACACAGCAAAAGCTCCTTCCCATGTTGGACAAGAAAGCTTGGCTTGTTACTTTGGACCTCAAAGAGACATACCTGCATGTCCCTATCAGACAAAATTGCAGAAGATACCTCAGATTCATAGCTGGTTCAATGCACTACCAATTCTCTGCACTGCCCTTTGGCTTATCTACTGCTCCCAGGGTCTTTACCAAGTGCCTGGCACCAGTAATTGCATTTTGCAGACAAAAAGGAATTCAAATATATCCATATCTGGACGACTGTCTGATTCAAGCAGAGAGCAAGGACATTCTTCTACAGCATCTGGCATTTGTAAAAAGATTGTTAAGTTGCCTAGGGTACACAGTAAACGAAAAGAAATCAAAACTAGTGCCCTCACAAGAGATAATATTCCTGGGTGCCAGCTTAAATACAATGGCCCAGATGGCTTATCTCATGCCAGAAAAGCAAGGACAACTCAGTATTTTCAATTGATGGCAACAAAGTCCCAACTCCCTGCAAGAAAAGTTCTGCAGGCCTTGGGATTCATGACATCTTGCATACTACTAATTCCATATGCAAGACTGCATATGAGGAAATTACAATGGTATCTAAAGAGTGTTTGGTCTCAACATTATCACAGCTTGGAGACAGTAATAACACTAATTTCCTGCCTACAACAGGAGTTTCGATGGTGGGCACAGGCATGTCACCTCAACAAGGGTCAGCCTTTCACTCTTCCCACAGCCAGGCAGACTTTAACAACAGATGTCTCGGATTACGCCTGGGGAGCACACATGTATTCAGGGCAAATGGACCACAGACCAAATGCATCTTCACATCAATCAAAAAGAGATGTTGGCTGTACAAAATGCCCTTACTGCTTTCAAGGACCTTCTGCATCCAGGACAATTACTAGTAAAGACAGACAACACCACTGCAATGCGGTACATAAACAAACAGGGGGGCACTCATTCTTACTCCCTATGCAGACAAGCCATGACCTTGTGGAACACAGCTCTAACCTATCAAGTTCATCTGCAAGCACAATTCCTGCCAGGAAAGAAAAACACTGGCAGATGACTTAAGCAGAAACATCATGGATCCTCACGAGTGGAAATTAAATCCACAAGTTTTCAGCATGATAATGCAAAAATGGGGGTACCCAGATATAGATCTTTTTGCCTCACCACTGAATTACCAACTACAAAAATTCTGCACAAGGACTTATCACACACAAGCATGGAAAGTGGATGCTCTTTCGTTCAGCTGGAAAAGCCTAAACGTTTATGCCTTCCCACCTCTGCCTCTCCTCACAAAGGTACTCCTAAAAGCCAGACAAGAAAAAACACAGATGATTCTGATTGCTCCAGACTGGCCATGCCACCATGTCCACCACTGGTACCCAATCTTAAAAAACTTAGCTCAAGGCCCACCTTGAATTTTGCCTCAAATTCCACACCTTCTGACTCAGCAAAACAATCAGATACTACACAGTCAGCTCAAAACCTTAAACCTGGCTACATGGCAGATTCATTATCCAAACAGACAACTTCTCTCTCTAAAGCTGTTATGGATGTCATTTTGGATGCCAGGAGGCCTAGCACCAGGAAATCATATTCAGAAAAGTGGAAGAGATTCTGTGCCTGGAACCAGGCTCAAAACCTTGATCCTCTGGTCCCCAACATTCCTCAGATACTACAATACTTGACTGAGATGCTGGACAAAGGACTATCCTTCTCATCCATTAAGATCCACGCTTCTGCAATCTCAGCTCATTACAACATAGATCCTCCTATTTTCTCTCACCCATTGCTAAAGCAGTACCTCAGAGGGGCTAAAAACATAAGACCGCCCCGGAGAGCACCAACACCTACTTGGGACCTCAATTTCATTTTGGGAAAGCTCACTTTACCTCTTTTTGAACCAGCCAGTTCAGCAGAGTTAAAATATATATCATGGAAAATTGCTCTGCTTCTAACAATAACCTCAGCACGAAGAGTCCTAGAACTGCAGGCACTAATGGCAGTGGAGCCTTTCATCATTTTCCACTAAGACAGGGTTTCTTTAAGAACAAACCCTACCTTTATGCCTAAGGTGGTATCCAGTGTGGCTCTTAACCAATCTATTCACTTGCCAACATTTTATCCAAATCCCCAGAATAAAGGGGAGAGACTTCTACATTCCTTGGACATACACATGCAATTGTGCTTCTACTTGGACAAAACAAAAGCTTTCAGAAAATCTGAACAATTGTTTGTATCATATGCTGCAGGATCACAGGGAAAGGCTATTTCAAAGCAGACCATATCAAAGTGGATAGGACACTGTATCCGGTTCTGCTACACACAACATGGGAAACCTGTGCCTAGTAATATTAGACCACATTCCATCAAGGCAACTGCCACTTCTACTGCCTACCTTAGAGGAGTACCTACCAAAGATATCTTGGAAGCTGCAACTTGGAGTACAGTGCACACCTTTACCAAGCATTACCATTTGTCTCTTTATTCTAGATCCAGAGCTGGCTTTGCCACTGCAGTGCTGCAGGGCCTCATAGCCACACCAAATCCTCTATAGAGCCATCCACCCAAACTCAGCTTTGGGATTCTACCCAAGTGTAATGACTGCAGCAGTGAAACACGATGAACATAGTACAGTTTTGTACCTACCATAAATGTAGATGTTCGAGTGTCTTCACTGCTGCAGTCCAGGTTACCCACCTGCCAGCCCCTCTTTCTTACCTGGGACTAACCTATACTACCTATGTGGTGTATTTTCTGGTTACTGAAGGTTTTATTTCTACCTTTTTTGTATGTTTTATTAGCAATATGTATTGCCTACCATTTCTGGGGGCACCTGACATCTGGGGCAAGAAAATCTGATGAAATGGCATCGGCTGCTTCTTATATACCCCTGGCGCACTGACGTCAGGGAAGAGGTGACAGCAAACGATGCCGGACCAAGACTTTGGAACTCAGGCCGACTGCGGGCCCACCTGATGGCAGGATAACCCAAGTGTAATGACTGCAGCAGTGAAGACACTCGAACATCTACATTTATGGTAGGTATAAAACTATACTTTCTGACTGCAGACAGAGACAAGATGTCTGGGAAAACAAGTACTAAAAAGCCTTCTGTATTGCCTTTAGCAGTGAAGTAATTGCTACTCTGGAAGGGTAAAAGTTTGAAATTGTTTTATGACTTCTAGAAGTTGCAACAGCTCTTACCAAAGCTCTATGTGTGTGTATTATTGACACATGTGTGTGAGATTCTGGGTCAGTTGCTAGGAAAGGGGGTAGTATGGGAACCAGAAGTTAGATAACCAGATGTGGGTGATGGCATTCTGTAATCCAGGGCAAAAATGATGTGTTAATACTAGATGAACCTGATGTTTCAGAGCAGTCTGTGTTTGGAACCTGATGAAGGAAGACCACTCACCTACTTCACCTTGTCTTGCTTTAGTTAGTAACCAGGTAATAGTAATTCTTGAGATCAGTCAGGAAAATATAGTAAGATTAGTTAAGTACTGTTTTTCTGTATCTGTGTGAATCTGTTCATCTGTGTTGTTTACCATTTCCTGTGATTGAACCTCTGGAGTTTATTGTAAATGGATATTCTGTATATTTATGTTCTTTTATTATTTATTAGTAAATATATTTAAACCTTTCATTGTGGCTGGTCCTTTAGAGAATGTTTTACCCTTTGAGAGTACGTATATCTATTTGATGACTTTGCTGTCACTCCTGGAAGCCTTACTGCATTGGTCAAACACTATTATTTGTATTAATATTAATTTCACTCAGTGTAATTAGGTACCCTTGTAAAAGCCTTAATGTAGCTGGCTTTGGAGTGTCTGGTGGCAGTGTAACTACCCTATAGTCTGGGAAGAAAGTGTCATAGCTAGAAAATCTGTGCCAGCCTTTCTCAGGTGTGTGTGTATAAAAATCAAATCTCAAAGCGTGTGTGTCAGCTGTTTGGAGCAGGGACACAAAGCACTGGTTTCACAGAGAGGGTGTTGGAGGACTTGGCTTGGACACTTGCCTGAGGACTCAACTCTACAGCTGTGCCAGTGGGGAGTCTTATTGGGGACCTGGAGAGAGAGAGAGAGAGAGAGAGAGAGAGAGAGAAATCCACATGATGAACTGAGTGTGTTTTGTGCTCTTAAGGGGAATTGTGCTTGATGCAGAGAGCTGCATATGGAAATACTGTGTGTATCTATTTTGTTCCAAGTGAACATCCTTCTCCAATGTCAGTGATAAGGATTCAGGCACATTGATTACTGGTCTGGGTGGGAGGGTCACAGGTAGATTACCATAGCTAACTGCATGTGGAAATCGGAAGGAAAAGAGTGCATGAACCACTGGAGAATAGTGCTTACAAAGCTTCATCTAGACCTAGAGAAGGAATCAAGCTTATAGTGCTTTATAAAAGTATGTACAAAGGACCAAGTAGCAGCCTTTTTGAAAAGCCATAGATGAAGCCAAAATGTATGTGCTTCAGTCACTCCATTCCAAAGTGTCATCATATTGGATTGATGATTGTAGTCATAAAGCCAAAGGTTTACCTCATTTCAAGTGAATAACTTTACATAAGAATTTATTTGATAATTTTTTTTTAAATGTAGGGAGGTTATCTGCAGAAATGTGTTTGTAATCCACAACTTCAAATAGGAGAGTGAGAATTTACGATTCCACTCTTAAAGTTTCCCCCACCTTTACAGTCCATATTACAACTTTTCCCATTTGCATTAATATGCTCTAGCACTTAACTCTACCACAGGTGTGAACGCTAATTTGAATCCTAACAGCAAAACACTAGAAAAAAATGAAACAGAGCAGACAATAATATCCTTCAGTATCACGTTTAAACGAAGGGATATTTTGGAATGCAGTCACAAGCTGGGCTACATGCAAAGCATGCTAACTACAAGTATGCATAACACTGATACAGTGACAAGTCGTAAGGATTACTGTGTCACAGAGACACAAGGCAGAAGTGTCTCTTGGTATGTAGCCCAGCAAACTCCATCTAGCCAGAAAAATAAGAGAAGTAAAAACAATGTTTACTTTATTAAACTTCTATTCCATCACAATCACCCTAATTGGTATGTTCTTAACACTTCCTCAAACTCCCAGGAAACACCAGGTTTAGTAATTTAACAAATGATGCTGACATATTTTATTTGTCCTAGGCTCTGTGCACCTATAATCATGGTAGCCATTTCATAGCCTGTTTCTCTTAGATTATTAGGGAGACTACTACACACTCCCTACTGTAATGCCTTCCCTGGTAAGGTCAGACCACAGAAATGGTATCCTTTGAAGTAAAAATCAAACCTGGACCCCAAGCTAAACCTGGAATATTCAGGAAATATTCTAAGGCTAAACTCCTGCAATTAAGTAAGAACCTGGCAAAATTTCAAGCCCCCATAAACCCTGAGAACACTTCTGCCTATGCAGAACTGTTCATAGAAACCCTATACAAACATGTTAATAGCTGCATAGAAGCAGCTGTACCCACCAGGAAGAAGTACAGAACTAATTAAAAACCAAGCCACCCTGGTGGAATCTCAGAATCAATCAGATGTATAACAGGAGGAAGAAAATCATGGCAAAAATTAGGAGGTGGAGCACACAGCAGGATAAAAACACTCTCATCAAACTAAACAAACAACTCAGAGGACAAATAAAGTCTACCAAAGCCAGATTTAGGTAAGTTTGGCCACCCAAGCCAAGGACAACAACAAAGCATTCTTTATCTATCTCAGCAACCTCAAAGGCAATACACTATTGTGTGCAGAGCTCATTGTAAATGGACAGAAAGAAACTACTGACCAAACTGCAGAAGCGTATGAACCAAATACTCCACAATAAAACCGCTGGTATATTGATGCTGTAGGAAATGCTGGTCGTCCACAAAGTAAAGCAAAAACGTTTATTGTAAGACAATAGAAAGCTGGTAAGCGCTGTCGTCCTCAACAAAAGAACTTCATCAGACAAATTGAAGTCAAACACAGAACAAATTTTAAAGACTCCCTTTGTGCTTCACATGATAGTAGCCACTCCCCCTAAGTAACAAAAATTTAAAAGGGCAATACAAACTGTGATATCAATCACAAAATGTTAAATAAATACATGTTACTAGATATAAAAAAATATAGAAAATATATAAAAAAGATCATCCACTTTACAATTTTTTTAAAGAGTAATGAATAAATATATAAATAAATATATAAATAAATAATCATCTGTTTAAAGCTCTCAATTTTAAAAGGGAATTAATGGAGAGGGATTCATTTAAACCTGGCCAGTTGTTGGCATTTAATAACAACTGCCAGTATAATTCTCTCTTTTCTAGTAAGGCAGACCATGCACCTCCCCTGATATCCATCGTGATACCATCAATAACAAAAAAATTAAAAGTGTGGTCACTCTTCTTTGAGGTATGTTTATTCATTCACACAACTTACCTTGACCTGGACAAGGCATTTGACACAATACCCTACTTGGGCATTGATGACAAACTCAAGAGGTTAGGTACAAACCCGTATGTCACCCAGTGGATAGCCAACTGGCTGACAGGAAGTTAGCATTGGGGAGTCCACCTCTATAACGAGGCCTGTCACAAGTGCAGTCTCTCAGGGATCAGTCCATGGACCGCTCCTTTTTGGCATTTACTTCTCAGAAGTCAAGGCCAATGTCAATGGTCGCTGGCTGACTAAATTTGCAGATGATTGCAAATTAGGAGCTGTCACTGAATCTCCCTCTGACACAAATGTTCTCCAGGAGGGGCTGACACAGACAAACAACTGGTGTCAGAGCCATGGACTAAAACTAAATGCCAAGAAATGCATAATAGTATCCTTTGGGAAATCATCCATCCCTGGTAACTGTCATATTGACAATGCACCACTTAGAGTTGACCCATTAGTTAGGGACCTAGGGACAGACATAAATAGTAATCTAGCCTTTGGTCATCATGTGTCTACAGTACTGAGTAAATCATTCTATGTTGTACAACTTATAAACAAAGGTATGGCATCTAAGTCCAAGGAAGTCATTGTTCCATTGTATTTGGCATTCATCAGACCAGTCACTGAGTACAATGCCCCTTTGGTATGTACCTAACCAGGCATATCCAACAATTGGAATGTCCACAGAGGTTCCTCACTAAAACAATACAGGGCATAAGTAATATGTCTGAAGAAACACCAAATTCACAAAACGAAAGGAGTCAAGCAATAGGATGAAAAAAGTTTTCCATTTAATACATCCGTCCTAGTACCTCGGCAATTCGCCTTTGGTACCTCAGCAATTTGCCTTCGGTGGAACAAATAACCATATAAACATATCCTATTTTTATATACTCATCAATTAATTCATTAAATTATTAAATCATTACATCATTAACCCATATAATACCAACAATTAGAATAAATACAATGTATCAACATATCAAATTTATAAATACAAAATACTAATTGCATACTATTACTAAATGCTAAATGCTGAACTGTATGAAAACATAGATATATAATATATTTAAATACATATGAATTCATGTAAATTCATGAATATGCTTAATCAAAATACTTAACCAAATGCTACACCAAACATTCACACTATAATGCCACTATCTAAGTTCATTCCCCTGGGGTATAATGTATGGTACCCAAGAATCATTCTATGTTCTAGCCTACTAAGTTCAATCTTAAAATTACCTGCACAAAAATGTGGTCTTGCCAATTCACTGAAAGTAAAACCATCAGTGTTGCCACTGTGTGTTTTAACGAAATGAGAAGCCACAGGACTGTCCATATTACCCCTCCTAATGTCCCCCAAATGCTCCAGAATGCAAACCTTAACCTTCCTGGTGGTTTGTCCTATATACCATAAGGGTGTGATACAATCACATCCTAAAATGTATACAACCCCAGATGACAAACAATCAAATTTCTCAAAGGCTAAATACCTTTTACCATTTATTTTCATTCCATGCAGGTTTTTGACCTTATCACATACTAAACAACGACCACAGCATTGCATGCCACCATTCATATCAGTCAAATATTCCAATTTTCTGTTCAATAATTCTTTCAGATTTTTGTACCTGCCATATGAAAAAGTAATACACCTAGGGAACAAATGTCCAATATTTATATTATCACAAACAACATGCCACAATTCTTTAAGAATATTTTCAACAACTATTGAAAAATCAGAATATCTAGACACAAAAAATATATCTTCTTGTTCAGATGCAATTAACAACTGATAACGATGGCTATGATAACCACCCCATCTTAAAGCTTTACCTCTACATAACCTGTTCTTAATACCTAAGAGTACAATACTCTCATACCCTCTAGATGAAAGTCTTGTAAAAATTTCATCACAAGCTTCATCCCATAAATCTGGGTCCGAGGTATTCCTTAAAATTCTCTTAAATTCCCCTTCAGTTAAAGCCTTAATCAAATGAGGAGGATGCATGCTGCTTGCATGCAAGAAGTTGTTAACCGCAGTTGGTTTTCTAAAAGGTTTGTGTTGTACCAAATTGTCCTTCCCTATGTAGAATTCTACATCCAAAAAAGATATATTGCTATGAGAACTTTGTGCAGTAAATTTTAGCCCATGTGTGTTTTTATTCAAATTTTCCATTAATTTTTCAAACAAAGAAACATCACCCCTACAAACAAAAATAAGATCATCAATGTAACGTCTATAAAAGACAACATTATTCACAAAAAAAATTATTTTGAAACATAAATTCTTTTTCAAATTCACCCATATATATTACTGCGTAGGTAGGGGCAAAAGCTGCACCCATAGCGGTCCCCTTGACTTGAAGAAAGAAATCCTTGTTCCACATAAAATAATTGTGTGTCAAACTAAATTCCAACAGACACAGCAAAAACATGGTACGTGGCCCTTCACCCATCATCTTATTCATGGCCTCCAAGCCCCATCATTTGTGTATATTCGGGTTCATGTCAAACCCACGACATGTTGAAATATCGAAAGTCAGTACACCGAAACGAAACCATCGACATTTCAAAACATCGACAGTACAGGTATACGAAACTACAGCGCTAACATGGGTCCTGCAAGGGGGAAGTAGTATGGGTACAGTATCATATCATATCCTTTACTTCCCCCTTGCAGGACCCATGTTAGCGCTGTAGTTTCGTATACCTGTACTGTCGATGTTTTGAAATGTCGATGGTTTCGTTTCGGTGTACTGACTTTCGATATTTCAACATGTCGTGGGTTTGACATGAACCCGTATATTTGTATATAAAGATGAGACATCAACTGTCGCCCAATAAAAATCCTCTTTCCACTCTACCCCACGCAGTGCTTTACACACATCTTCAGTATTTCTCACATGAGAACAAACTTTAGAAAGATATTTTTTAAAGTGAAAATCCAAGAATTTGTTCACCCTTTCAACAAAAGAGCCTATGCCAGAAATGATAGGTCTTCATGGTGGATTCGTCATACTCTTGTGAATTTTGGGAATAACATAAATGTACGGGTGACGAGGTTTCTTAACTATTAATTTTTTAACATCATGACTGATAAAGAAACCTAACCTTTCACCTCTTTCTAACAATTCAATAAGTTCATCTGAATAAGATTTCAAAGGGTTACTATTCAACTTAACATACGTATCTTCTCCCAACAAAGTACTAATGATACATTCATAATTATCAGTATCCATAATCACCCAGTTTCCCCCTTTATCAGCTGGCTTTACTGTTACTCTGTCTAACTTAGTTCTCAACTCTTTTAAAGCCAGCCATTCATTTTTACTAAGATTGAATGACCTGTTTTTTTCTACAAAAGTCATTAAATGCTTTTTCAGTGCGAGAATATGCTACATATTCAAATGCATTTATGGCTGAAGAGCATTTAGGAGGAATAAAGGTGCTGTCGCTAGGAAAACTAGGTATGTCAATATGCCCATAACCCCCACAAATATTTCATCCACACATAGATTACCATCATCAGTAGTATAGATGTAATCATTTTCATTAAGCAATACATCATCATAATCATAAATACTTAAATTCATTAACTCATCATCTAACTGAATGTTATTATCTGTTTGATTATTTGAAACACATTGGCGTTCGGAAAAGAGCACCCTTAAATTCAATTTACGAACAAACTGCCGAACATCCACTAAAACATCAGCTAGTTGAGGTAACTTAGTCAATACAAACTTGGTGCCTATAAGTAAAACTCTAATCATGTCATCAGACAAGAACATACCAGAAAGATTCACCACATTTAAATAATTACAACAGAAATTCTCTACAGCTGTAAAAGTATTGGCAACATTGTCCGAAACAATATCAGCAACATTGTCCAAAACAATATCAGCAACATTGTCCAGGATAGTCTCATAACAGTCCAATTTGGCATCAGCTGAACGATTACAGTTATTGGATGCCAATAGTTCGAAAGAATGTAAAAAACTTACTTCTCGTTTTTTGGAAAAGACGAAGAAGCGGGGATAACAGCCAACTTCCCCTGATTCCTTTTAGACTGAGTTTGCATATTGGAATTAAACTTCCTAATGTTCTGTTCACCTCTCCGATTCTCCACACCACCAGTTGAACCATCCAAGAAAATGTCTTCAAAAGATACACTTTTCCGACTTCCACCAGTTTCAGCAGACGAACATGAAGAAGCATCCTCACTTCCGGTCGCATGTCTCCTATACTTCTGATGAAAACAACATCCCTTCCATGGCCAATTATACACTTTGTTCTATTCATAGTCTTTTATATCCCTATTAAGTTTAGATTTTTTTTCGACTCATGACATCATTTTCAACCTTAACAATTTTTTCATTGATGTTTTTGAAATTAAGCTGAAATACATTAGGTGAAGTCTTATTCATCAGTTCCTGTTGTAAATCAGTTATTTTTTTGCACAAATTTTCAATGGTCCTATGGTTTCTTTTGATAAGAATCCTTAACCAATTCAAAGAACATTCTTGTACTGCCTGCCTCCACTCCAGAAGCAGGTAATTTTCATCTTCGCTAAAACCACTAGCTGGTAGTTTATCAATTTGTAAACCCCTAGGGGTAATGCTAAGAGCCACATATTTCTCTAACAACTTAGAGTCATAAAAAATAGTAATTTCCTTGGACATCAAGCGTTCCAAGCGAACAAAATCTTCCAAATGTGACTCACTGGCATTCATAAACCATAAGTCAGAGGTGGCTAACTTATGCTCTCTTTCCTTCAACAGTTCAGTAAATAAAAGATTCTCACCAACTTGACTTCCTTCAGAAGTAGAACTCTCCATGACAAAAAACACTAGATACATCCACCATAAACTGAAGAAACACCAAATTCACAAAATGAAAGGAGTCAAGCAATAGGATGAAAAAAGTTTTCCATTTAATACATCCGTCCTGGTACCTCGGCAATTCGCCTTCAGTGGAAAAAATAACCATATAAACACATCCTATTTTAATACTCATCAATTAATTCATTAAATTATTAAATCATTACATCATTAACCCTTATAATACCAACAATTCGAATAAATATAATTTATCAACATATCAGATTTATAAATACAAAATACTAATTGCATACTATTACTAAATGCTAAATGCTGAACTGTATGAAAACACAGATGTATAATATATTTAAATACGAGGTACCAGGATGGATGTATTAAATGGAAAACTTTTTTCATCCTATTGCTTGACTCCTTTCGTTTTTTGAATTTGGTGTTTCTTCAGTTTATGGTGGCTGTATCTAGTGTTTTTTGTCATAAGTAATATGTCCTATGCAGACTGCTTCAAGGCCCTCTCCCTGTATTCTGTCTCCTACAGGCTTTTGAGGGGAGATCTATGCCTGGCATACAGGGCATTGTCAAACCCCACTCTGATGGACCTCCTGCATACCAACAAAACAAACAGTACCAGAATTACCCATTTTACAGACTTCAACCTTGCCTGTGATATAAATAGGACCTTCTTGAGAGATAGTTATGTATCCCAGAGACTACCCTGTCTATAGAACAGGCTGCCCCTCCATGTGAAGCAGAGGTCCTCCCTAACCCAATTTAAGTGCAACTTGGGCAACTGGATGGGAAACCAGAAATGCATCCCTGGTTTGGCACCTATGTCTCTAATGGAAACAGGTAACCTGTAAATGATTCATTTCAGAGGCCCATGCTTACACTTATCAAGGGTATCAGAACTTGTCAGAGATTTGGGATGCATGGCTAGGCTTATAAAGGCCCTTGTGGTCGTTAGCCTAGTAAACACCTATGAACCTATTATATACCCCCAAATAACTAAAATTAAATTGAATAAACTGCAGACCCACTAAAGCTGCACCGTATTGAATTAGTTTGTCATTTAACATGGAAATAAGTGCTTCTGAATCTTATGTCATATCTAACCATGCCTTGTAAGAAAGAAAAGCCAGTTTCTAAGTGAGTCTTCAAAAAAGTTGTGTTGTTGTATTATGGTAATTTAACAGAGTAATAGTTTAAACATTATTAAAATTATTATAATTCAGTGAATGAGAGGATGTCAGATTGTTAAACAACTGATGTGTTGCTGGAATTTCTGCTGTATCCCTCCTATCCTCAGTCCAGATAATGAGTGTTAGAGACTGTTACCACATGAGTATTGTCTATGGCTTTATTTGCTTTCACTGAGGACAAACTTTTGTGCTGTGTACCTCTACTAGACTTCATAATCTTCTCTCTGTTTTGTTGATTTGCTTCTCCCTTAACCATATAGATCCCATGCAGTTGTAATGGAGTGGAAACATCAAGGAAACCATGTTTTATGGCATAAAAGACTGCTCCAAAATGTCTTAATGAACTAACTAAATCTGCAGAAAACAGTTCATGATGACTGGATAAAAAAAATATATTCTGCTAGACGAACTGGAGCACTTATTAGGACTTGTGTTTCAGTGCCTTTAAAGGTATTTAAATAAATTATGCTTAGTTGTATGATCTTTTGTTTTGCTAAAAGCAGGAATTCTCAGACAGGGAATTGTATTTGATTTCCTAGGGAACAGAATGTGCATCAAACAGATCATGCGTGTATTTATCAGCCTTGTATGAATATATCACTAACTCCTATCAGATATTAATTCAGGAAGAATAAATTGATATGTTCTACTTCAACAGTGAATGCTTCTTTAGAAAAAAAGTATTTCAGTATGGACATTAAAGTTACTCTAAAACTCTGAAGGATTCTAGAAATCAGATGTTTTTTAAGATGTTCTCAGTAACATAAAATTTAGGCAGCTAACAACATTTTACAGTGAAATAGAAGTGAAGAAAATTGATAAAAAATGTAGGACTAAAAGCTAATGTTTACTGTGTCTTAGCATCCGTCTTTTATCCCTATAAAACATACAAAGTTCATCAAGATAAACCAATGCATTTTATTGTTCCCAGGAAGATAAATGACTAGCATGAAGCAATAGATTCTGGAATGTACTGCTTGGGTGGAGTGCTGTTTATGAATTTAGAATAATTAATGATGTAATGCATTAACTGCATTAACTGCAAACAGGCAAGCTAGAAGCCATATTTTTATTTTAATTTTACATTTTGTGGAAAGATGAATAATCCAGAGAGTATTTAACAGAGAATTATGATTATTTATGATTTGATGCTTTTTAGTTTCATGTACCCTGCAGTATCTATTATATATATAGCTGTGCTGTATTTTTAATTTGGATTTCTCTCTGCTTTTGACCCAGGTTATAAATGAAGAAAGTACATTTAAAATACTACATGCACCTTGGGAATAAATAAGTCTGTGAAATAAAGATTTCAAATTTATTTTAAGTTGGTGAACCTTAGCAAAGAATTTAGTACACATTTGAAGGATTAAAAAAGGTGAGATGCGCTCATCTTCTCTGCTGAATTACTGCATCTTACAGTAACATGCATAGCTTAGCCTGAGGCCTATATGTTTTTCATCTTCTTCCAGTCCTTATGAGAAGGAGGGCATTATGTTGCCCAAGGGCTGTTATAAGACTGTTTGGTGCAATAAGGTCATTCTGTTATTATAGATGGGGGCATGTAGATCACCCATCATGGCTGAATGGATCCCACCAAAACAGTACAGTTAGACCTGATATACTTTTCTTTAACAGAGGGATTCCCATTTTGCATATTTAAGATTAGGTCAGGATTCCATCCTGAAATTTACCATCTCCTGTTACCATACCTCTCAACTGTACAGATTTTCGCTTCATATTTTAGATCTGTTTCTCATAAAATTGTGGTTTTCTGGCAAATCATTGGTAAACCATTAGGGGTTGAAATAAAAAATAGCAGACATTTGAGTTACAGACTTCACACCTTTCAGAAAGTTCATACTAATAAGAAACTTGTTGTTCTATCAAATTTCTAAACTTATAAAACCCTGTTTTGGGCCTTTGCCTCCCCATTATTAATGGCTTTGTCCAGATTTCTTGCTCTAAGAGTTTGAGAGGTATGCCTGTAAGTATGGAGACACCTAAATACAATGGTTTGCCTAGACACATTTAGAAGACATTCTATGTTGCCTTTGGATATGCTGTAATTTATTGTTCTATAAAAACTGCTGTGTGTCTCTCTTCCACTTTTGTATTATCACTCCTTGAGAGGTACTCTGTTTGTCTTTTAATGCAGCTTATTATTTCATATTGCATTGTATTTAATTATAAGAATTGTTATGTTTTGTTTTCATCCTTTTGGAACTTTTCTCTGCAGACTCCCACTGAAATGAGCTTTGCTCAGGTGGGTATTCCTTGTTAACAAAAACAAGTAAATAAATGCTTTTTATTATATTTATGTTGCTCTGCAAAGTAGTGTAACACATTGCATTATATCCTGACATTCAGTCAGGTAAACCCTGATGGCTTTTTTACCCCCATTTATCCCCTGGGAAAATAGTGTAAACGATATTCTGTTTTAGCTGCAGGTCTGCTGTGATTTGATTTGCTTGTTTATGCATAACTGCATTTTTAATTTTAATGACTATTTAAGATTCACTAGGCACACTAAAGTGCTTTTGATGGTAAACCAGAGCTATGTTTATTTATTTATTTATTTTACATTTGTTGACCAAGATAGTCCGACTGGATACATGTCCATTTTCAGCGGAGGCCTGGGGAGAAAAGCTCCACAATAATAATAATAATAGTAATAGTAATAGTAATAGTAATAGTAATACCCGCGGTGGTGGTGCTGCGGTAGCATTGTCGCCTCACAGTAAGACGCTGTCTGGTTCGATTCTCAGCTAGAGCGTCTTCTGCGTGGAGACATGCATGAATGGGCATACCTTCGTTGAAGGTTGTGCGCCAGGGCTGGTAACTCGGCACGTAAAAATCAGCTACCAATCATTAGCAGACCGGAGTTCTGCTGTGGCAACCCCTAACCGGGAAAAAGCCGAAAGACACAACAACATTAATAGTAATAGTAATAATACAATAATATTCCAAGAGAGCAAAGGATATAGATACAATATATCAGATAGTTCACCACACTAGGAAGACATAGATATATGCTAAATGTTAATAGAGTGAAAAAAATGAGATAGAATCATTTCACAAATTTAGACCACATTAGGGAAACTACAGTATAGAGAAATGATAAACTCAGCAGGCATAACTATACATTAAGATATGACACATCAGATGAGTGGAGTATCTGCTTGCTGATAGTCTACTAGCTAAGAAAAGACTAAAAAGCTGAATTGAGTTAGTAAAGGTTTAGGCATGAACCGAGCCAGTTAGCTCTTAAGTATTTTTGAGGCCATTTTTAAATAGGGGAAGAGATAGTTCTTGGGTAAGGTTTGCAGGAAGAAGTTTCCAAATTTTATCCACTGAGTCCATACAGCCTACCTGGACTTGGCTAAGGCCTTCAACACAATACGCCACTCAGGCATCATAGATAAGCTCAACAGCTTAAATGTAAACCCTTATGTCACTAGATGGGTTGCAAACTGGTTAAAGGACAGAACCCATAAAATTAAAATCGCTGGAGCAATGTCAGACTCAAAGCCAGTCACAAGTGGTGTCCCACAGGGATCTGTCCTGGGACCCCTCTTGTTCGGCATTTATTTCTCAGATGTTAAAGCAAACATGGGAGGGTTGTGGCTGACAAAGTTCGTAGATGACTGCAAACTAGGTGCCATAGTCGATACACCAGCGGACACATACATCCTACAAAAAGGCCTCACAGAAACGGACAACTGGTGCCGGAGTCATGGCCTTAAACTAAATGCCAAAAAATGTATAGTCATCCCCTTTGGGAAAAACAAAGTACCCACAAATTATCACATAGACAGCAACCCACTGAGTACGGAAAAAGTAATCAGAGACCTAGGGACCCAAGTCGACAGCGACCTCTCATTTGACACCCACGTTGCCAAAGTGGTTAGAAAGATATTCTACCTTGCACACCTTATCATGAAGGGATTCACATCCAGATCCAAGGATGTCATTGTACCCCTATACTCCTCCCTCATCAGACCCATGATTGAGTACAATGCCCCATTTGGTATGTACCTCACCCGGCATTTGCAACAGCTGGAGAGACCACAAAAGTACCTCACCAAGAGGATCAAGGGTCTCCAACATATGTCTTATTCTGCCAGACTAAAGAAACTCCAGCTCTATTCAGTAGCATACCGCCTGCTCAGAGGTGATCTGTGCCTGATGTACAAGGCCATGTCCAATCAGGAACTGATGGACATGCTCCACCTCAAAAAATCCAAATCCATCAGAACCATGAGAGCTAAAGACTTAAACCTCGGCAAAAGTATGAATAGGACATGCTGGAGGGATAGATTCATAACCCAGAGGCTTCCCATGCTCTGGAACAGAATCCCAGTTCATGTTAGGCAGAGCCCCTCACTAACTCTCTTCAAGAGAAATCTTGATGAGTGGATGGGAGATCATAAGTTTACCCCAGGGGTCACATCTGTGTCACTACTAGACAGGGGCACAGTAAACTAATTATATTATATAAGGGGACCTTCACTGTGTCACTACTAGACAGAGGCACAGTATTCTAAAGCTATTCTGTGCATTTTTGTACCATTTCATGGGGTGGCGAAAGCCACATCACTATGGCTAGGCTTACAAATGCCCCAGGGCAGATAGCCTAGTACTAAACTATGAAACTATGTTAGCAAACAGGGAATCACCTGCTGTATTATTGAATTTTAGGGTTTGGACTGATAGTTTGTTGGACGAATGAAGTGGCCTGATAGCATTATGTGGGCTAATAATGCTCTTAAGGCTTGGGGTATTGTCCAGATGGTTAAGTATTTTGTGAACTACTGTGAGCTGGTTAAGCTTTCTAAGGGAAGGAAATTCTAGCCAGTCAAATTCATTTAGGTTTTTGCAGTGGTGCATCCTGTATGCCATACCTGTGGCGGATCTAGCTATATGTTTGTAACAGGAAGATAGTTTGCTGGGGTTAGCTTTAGAGAAGTTTGTAAATACTGGTGAGGCATAAAGGAGAGTGGAGAGAAAATGGGTTCGGGCAATAGCACATCTAGCAAAAGGGGTTAGGAAAGGTTTGGCCTTGTAGAGGGATCCTATTTTTTTGCTGACGTACTTAATAGTGTGGCCTATGTGTGCATCAAATTTGAGGTTAGTATCTATTATTACTCCTAGGGGCTTAGTTTGGTTATCAGGGGAGATGACTGTACCATTGTTAGACTTAATATTAAATATTGGATGAGTGGATCTAGAGGTGGGAGAGAAAAGCAGCAGTTTGGTTTTGTTGGGATTCAAGAGAAGTTGTTGATCAGTTAGCCAGTTTTCTATACTGTTTAAAGTATTCTAGGTTAGGGATAGCAGATTAGCTGGTGAGGTGGAAGAGCAAATCAATGTGGCATCATCGGCATATTGGATACATTGTGCATTTGGGACAGTAGTATGAAGGTCATTTATGAAGATAGAGAAGAGGAGGGGACCAAGAATGGAGCCCTGAGGGACTCCTAAGGTGACCGGGAGATGTGATGACTGTTTGTCCTGCCATAAGGCAGCCTACTGTCTAACCCTTAGATAGGACTGAAACCACTATAGAGAGTGATGGTCCAGGGAGACAGCTTTCAGGGTACTAGGCAGAAGTTGATGATTGATAATATCAAAGGCCTTAGAGAGGTCCAGTAAGAGAGCAGATGATAGCATGTTGTTGTTGTGATTAAGATTGATGACACTGGTGAATGATAAGAGGGTCGATGTGGTGCTATGGTGTGGTCTGAAACCATGCTGGGACACTGTGAGAAGTTTATTGTGGTTGAGGTAGTGCATTAGTTGTATGTGGACACACTTTTCCAAAAGTTTTGCTAGAGGTGAGAGAATGGCTATGGGCCTATAGTTGGACAATTCTGTGGAACTACCTCCTTTATGTAGGGGTATTACATGTGAAATTTTCCATATTGATGGAATGGTTGCCTCGGAAATGGATCTATTAATGAGGGCAGAGATTGGGATAGCGATGGCCTCAGCAGCTAATTGCAGGAATTCAGCTGGGAGGTGATCTGCTGCTAGGGAAGTGGGTTTAAGTTTTTTGAGAATTGTTCGTATTAGGGTAGTAGGGATAGGTTGGAAGCCTTGAGCTATTTGATTTGTTATTTGCGGTATGGCTGGGGGGGGGGACTGGGTGAGGGCGGTTAGTCTTGGTAGAAGTGAGTTGGATGGCTAGTGTCTGGATAGTTTCTGTAAAGAAGCTATTAAATGTGTTCACAGTAGCCACTAGTATTTCGTCAAGGGCAACTGATGGGTTGGGAGTGTTAATACGACCTGGGTGAAGGAGGTTATTTATTCCAGCCCAGAACTTTTGCAGTTTATTTTGATGCTTTTGTTGCAGGTGGGAATAGTAATATTTTTTGTCTGATATGATGGATTTTTTAGTGTCATTCCTTATTTGACGGTATCTAATGAGACCTATAGGGTCTCTAGTATTATGCCAAGTGGACCAGACCTTGTTCTTATTAGACATTTTGTTTTTTGTAAGTTTCGTTAGACATGGTGCAGTTCGAGTTTTGGTACGGACGGTGCAAGTAGGGGCATGGGAGTTAACGATATTGAGGAATTTAGTATTAAACAAGGTCACAGCCTTATCTAGTGGGAGTCTTTTAAGTTCAGACCAGCTGACAGGTTTTAGATCTTGTAGAAAGTTATCTGGGTTAAAGTTTTTTCTGTTTCGTGTCACTTTATAGGTGTGGTGATGGATGATCTCAGCTTTGAATTTGATGATTTAAGTGAGGCAATGATCACTGAGGTCATCAGGTAGTGTGCTTGAATGGTGCATCTGCGGATCACCATTGATCAGGATCCAATCGAGGATACTACCTTTGTCATTATTTTTGCTAGTCTCTGCTCCTCTGCCACACAAAATTTTGCTGAGTGCACTAAGATTTGTTGTTTGTCTCTTTACCCAACTTTTCAGTGCTCTGCTTATTCTATTTATACTGCAGACATCAATTCTTTTGGTTTGTACTTACCCTGTATATATGGATTGCTTTCTGGCTGTTAGTTATTCATTTAATGTGTAGCTCCTGTTTCCCTTCTATGTGCTGCGGTCTTTTAACCCCTCATACTGCTCATTTTCTCATAGTTTCTATTATTGATATTGAGCTATGCTTTGCCAACAAAAATCCCAAATAAATAAGGGGGCATAGTTTGTTGCCTGGATAAATAGTTCACTGCACATGAAGTTGTTTTATGGGAGAACCAAAAAGTGCGAAACTAACAAACGGTACCAAACTGTAAAATTTTACATAGCAGAGGGTAAAACAAAAAACAGTACACTATAAAAAAGCAAATGCAGCAGGTAGAAAATGGTAACCACAAGTCAAGAAGGCAGAGACAAAAAATAAATTCCATCCATTTATTTAAATGGTAAGCACTTCCTTCGGGTTAAAAAAATCACCAAACTTCATCAAACATCTTAAAATGATTGAACTAACTATATATACCCCTTTCATTATAGCAGAGGAGAAACGGTACATGGTTTGGAGATAACAGACCAATGATCGAGTACAATGCCCCATTCGGGATGTATCTCACCTGACATCTGCAGCAATTGGAGAGACCCCAAAAGTTCCTCACCAAAAGGATAAAGGGACTCCAAAATCTGTCATATGCTGCCAGATTGAAGAAACTCCAGCTCTATTCAGTCGCATACCGTCTGCTCAGAGGTGACATGTGCCTGGCATACAAGGCCATGTCCAACCCGGAATTAATGGACATGCTCCACCTCAAAAAATCCAAATCCACCAAAACCACTAGAGCAAGCGACTTAAACCTTAGCACGGATATAAATAGGATGTGCTGGAGGGATAGATTTATCACTCAGAGACTCCTATGCTGTGGAATAAAATCCCGGTCCATGTGAGGCAGAGCACCTCGCTGACTCTGTTCAAGAGAAATCTAGACCTGTGGATGGGAGATCGTAGGTTTACCCCGGGAATCATATCTGTGTCACTGCTGGACAGAGGCACAACAAACTAATGGGCACAGTATTTTTTCATATAAGGGGTGGCGTAAGCCACAAAAATTTGGGCTAGGCTTATAATTGCCTTAGGGCAGATAGCCTAGTATAAACCTATGAACCTACGAACCTATGAATTTAAAAATGTGGTTAATAATAAAGTATTGAAACCTAAATACAAATAATATTGCATACGTATTTCTATGATTATCACACTGTTAAATGGTATGTCAATGTGTATCTTAAATAAGTAATAGTATTTGGGGTATATTAGGGATAATCTGTAAAGTTCACTGGATTACAGTAGGCTGGTATCCATAGGAGTCAAGAATTGCTTGTATGTGTCAGCTTAGGCATTGGCTGTACAATGACAGTAAACATGGTTAGGGTGATTGGAAATTATTTACTTTGGAGATTATTGTGTATCGTATGGAAATTTGCTCCATAGCCCAAGTTAAATGTTTTTGAAGTCTCACCAAAGGAGATTTTATTTTTATTGCTCTATGGTGGGAATTATCTTTGCCATCTGTAGAAAAGCACCTCATATATTAAGTCATACTAACCTTCCTCTAGTGTGTATCTCCTTTGTCTAAGTTTTCCATTCACCTTGTTGTTTCTCCCAAGTACCGCCATTACTCATGTTTACAACTATTCTTCATTTTCCAGAAACCATGTATTTCCCATGGGAACGGCATGTATTTTGTCCTACTTTTCTTTTACTCTGGATGTGGCTTTACAATCTAATCTACTGCCACTAATGTATGATGATACAGCCTTAAAATCTGCACTGCTGTACCAAATGATATGTGAAGGGTGGCTGGCTTAATGCATGTACTGTAAATATGCAGTGCTGTATTGGATAACATCCAAAAATGTGACACCCAAATAAGATTTATACCATTTACACTGGCCAGCTTCAGAACAAAGCAATACTCTCTGGTTTTCCAGGATCTTTCATACCTTGCTCCCAGACTAGTCCTTTGAAATGCTGTCTTACTAATTGTACCTGAAAACTAGTCCTACATTATTAGAGTACTCACTTGTGCACATACAGACAGTCCAGTGGCAGTCTATTTATATACAGAGAGAGAACTCTGGAGAGTTCTTTGAGTACCATATGCATGTGCAAATCCCACTGTGAAGTTGCAGTTGGAGATATTTTTGTATATTCCTTTTTAAAAATGCATAAAAATGCATTGATAACTTTTTCTTGTACTACACCACTATTCAATGCATTCATTTTATCAAAGTGTTTTTTAAAAGACTCCAGAATGTCTTTCACGTCTGTATATTTCTTATTACTACCATGGATAGATTTACTGTTCATGCAATCACGTCTTGCTATCTTTCTGGATCAAAGAGTGAATTTATATAAGCTTTAAAGAGTTAGAGAATATGAATATAATTTGACTTTTTCTAAACTAATGGAAACGTTATGCTGTAGGAGCTTCTGAAATTCTGCTTTCATTTTTTCATTTCTGACAATAGGCCTTGTTCTTCTTTTTTTATTTTTAACATTGGTTTGTCTATCTTTCCTTTATCCCATTACTTTCAGTTGTTGTAATACCAAGTAGATACTTCGCAATATAAATATGCTTCCATCGAGTCCCATAGAATCACATCAAAAATGTTATCATTATTATTGAAATAACTCTTTTAAAATCTTTTAACTTTTTTTATATAAACTGACGGTCTATTAAACATTGTCTTGAATTTATCATTATTGTATAAGTAATTATTACGTGATCTGATAAAGAGCACGTTATCACCATTACCTTTGCTATTATAGAAACTAAATCATTTGAAATATATACCCCATCAATTCCTGATGGTATAGTGAAAGTATTAATTCTCCTAAAACACTTGCTCTGTATATCATGACTTTGGATAAGCAGTTTTTGTAGACCATTGTTATTGCCAGCAAAGGGATGGTGGCAGCAGCAAAATCAATAGCCCAGCCAAGGGCAGTATTTATATTAAAACTCCTCAGTTCAGATAAGGACCTAGAGACCTGTTTGGTCATTTTGGGAAAATTGCTAGTCAGGAGGGTTCAGACTGCTCATCATGAGCTTATATACTGACTATCCATCTTACAGGAAAAGCTTTTAGAGCATATGGGTTTATTTGTACTACTGATTATTCAGATTTTGACAAGGTTAAAGGAAGCTTGTTAGCCAGAATGGGTTTAACTGCTGAGACACAAGCCCATAAAAATCCTGAGTGGGTCTTTTCAGAGATTAAGACAGTGAGCTGAAACTTATGACATAATATCGGTTATACCATGAAGGACAGATAGATGAGAGACAGTGCAAGAAATTTTAGTCATGGACCAGTTTAAGAGAGTACTGCCCACTTCTGTCACACAATAGTTATCTCAAGCCAACCCCCAAAATTCTGATGAATTGTAACCCTGATAGAAAGAGTATTATGTGATGAAGGTATGTTTAAAGAAACTACTATCAAACTGGTTGAAATGTGTAGCCCTAAGGCAAAGGGAAGCTTGTGCCTTATCCTTTGTTTTAAATATGGGAAACAAGGCCTTATAGCCAAATATTGTTAAGGTATAATATTTAGAAAAAAATAAAAAACACTTAAAATTATGTCACCACTTATGTCACCACTTCAGACCTACAGAAATTATCACAATACTGGGAAAAATGGTAGTTGGACAGTTCACAAAGTTCAAGAGTGAAGATACAAGTTTTTCATATTTCTTGATTAAAGTGCATTAGTTGATGAAAAATGCTTTAAAAAGGAAATCTCCACCTCAACTCCTAAGGTGCAGCATTTTTTTTCTTCTTGAATGAAGCTGCAGATAGTCCATTCCTCTGCTTGGCTTTCCCCTCCAACCCTCCTCAGCAAACAGTCTTTTAAAATATTATTTGATTTCTGTTTGTTTTTCATGTGAAATTGCACTAGGTTTACTGCTATGCTGTCTTTGTTCAAAGAATTTGCCAATATGATTAGATCAGGTGAGATTTTCCAGTATGAATTGCCAGCAGGTGTCATCACCTGCCCTGACTGACTATTTGTAGAATGCCACCTAGCTTGTTGTATGATATTAACTTGCTTTTATTATTTGATTTCTGAACTGTTGTTTGGGTGTCTGTTTGTTGTTTATGGTACTAAAAGTAAGCAAACATTAGATTGTTTACTGCAATTCATGTTAAGTAAAATTAAATGTACTTTACTCTTCTCTGAGGACTTTGTTCTGTCTCAGTCATCCCTCTTCCTGTGCAGCATTTGATTATTGTCTTGAATGTTGAATTCCTTGCAAAATAAATAAATAATCACAATTCAGTTTTTCAGTGAGACACTAATCTGAGAGGCTGTTCATCAGACTATTCTGACTTTTATTCTAAATTGGGGGGCTAAGATGCTTGCTTACATTCACTAATGATGTTCAACAGGTATGTGAGGTTATCAGGAGGAAGTGGAATATACTGATAGCTGATGATAACATTAGATGTATGGTTGGCGAGTTGGCTATATTCTGCTTCAAGAATAAGAAGAACTTAAAGAGGTTATTGTGCCATGATGAACATGAATCTGGAGTTAGTTTAATTACTATGAGATGTGGTGCAGAGTTTGTGGCTCCATAAATTCCGGCAATCTATTCAAGAATCTGATTACCTTGAAAACATAAAGGCGTAAAGTGTATGCAGATTGTAACACTAAAAATGTTATGTATGTTGCCACCTGCTGTCTGTGTAATGGATTTTATCTTGGCAAGACCAACAGACCCTTTAAAGAATAAATTCTGGGTCACTTGAGTGACATTAGATTACACAACAGAACTAGTACTTTGTCTCAATACATTGCCAAATACCCTGATCACAAGTTTTCTTTCATGGCTTTGAAAGTAATTGAAGAAAGTTTAAAAGGAGATTTTTTCAACAGAACAGAAATTATTGAGACTAAATAGATTGCTGACTTACAGGCTAACAAATTGCCTGGCTTGAATGGGATGGTCTCTTTAAAGCCTTTGCTCAAGGGGAGGAGACTTCTGAGATGACTGTGAGATTGTCAGATCATTATCTTATAAAAACAGGAAGTTCTGCTAACAAACTGGGATATGAAGAAGAAGGCAACTGACGAAAGCGCTTATACACTTGTATTTATTTTCACTCTTTTAAGTTTTTACAGTTTTTATAGATTTTATTGTTTGAGTTCATTAAAATAGATTTACCTTCACTGTGGTGGCACAGCCTTACTTTGTTTACACATAATAGTTTATATTGGTGTAAATTGCATTTAGCGCTCCAAGGTGTGTTTTACTTTGTTTGACTATTCATTACAGGTCAGGTCTGGGTCAGGACCTCTGAAACGCAGTGACTGATGACTGATGATCAACCAGAAGTCAGCAAATTATTACCAACTAGTAATGAGCAACTAATCACTCTGTGCTGCCCTGTGCCTGGTGTTTCCAGGTCTTGCTGTTACTCCCCTGAACCATGCATGTGCGCAGATGTATGTTCTGGTAGATACTGATCAATTCCAGTCTAAGCTGTAGTGAAATTCTTGTAGTGTGAGAATAGCAGGGACTAGCTATTGATACTGTAGCCACTGGTGATTATGATAAGTGGAACAAACTTAACTAATCCTTTGCAAAAAGGGGACAGGTCAAGCGGAAGATGACAAATGGCATTTTGTCATAAGTTAATACATTTCTTAAGCCTAGTGTGCTGTTTGCTTGACCTACAACAACCAGCATTCCCACCAACCTCCTGAGCCTTGCCTAACATAATTTTAAACAAACTAAACCCAGTAAAGGATAATTATTACTTTTTTCAGTAGCTGAGGAGATTATGGTTCAGTGCCGCTCACCTGCTCAAACACTCATGTTATGCAAATGAATTTTAATTCTCCAAAATGGATTTACAATTTATAATTTCACTGCAGAAATAAAAGTCAGCCCTTTTTAATTTAAAAACAATACAAATCAATAGAAAGATAGTAAAAGTGATTCAAACAAGTCACTAAATGGTTAGTTACTCTATGAATTTTCAGGTCTACCTGACCTTATTGAAACATAACCTTCTGAAGACGGCTTTATTGTCCATGATTTCCAGAATTCCATATTCATTAATCTGATGCTTAGAATAACATTGTTAAATGGATCCTCATGCAAAAATTACAGGATATGGCACAAAAGCAGTACAGCAGATGGGGGAAGACCTCTGTTTCTTCTATGTAGCTGGTTTTACCAGGTTTACTACTGCATTGTCAAACCTGAAAATATAAAAAAGTACAGTTGTGCAAGTAACCTTACCATAACAGTAGATGTTTAACTGATCACTGTTGCAGTAGCCTTAGCTACATGGGTTATATCCTGCCAAGGATATAGCAGCTGGCCAGCTTCCAAAGCTTCAGAACACCCTCCACATGCCCAAACTGTCAGGCAGCTTGAGCTGAGTTGACTGAAAGACAGGTTTGGGCACAAAGCCTTTCAGAGCTTTCCTGCCAACACGGAGGCTGAGTCCTGAAAGGGCAAAGCTAGTCTAGAAGATTTAGGATATTTGCCTGGAAGTATTTACACAGGTATTTTTATACCCCAAGTAGACTCCAAAGAATTTTTCCTCAGGTGGATAGCAAATGTTGGAGGTGTGACGGGCAAGAAAGAGGTGACTGGGAATATATATTTTTTGGGAGTGTAGTGATCTGGCAGACTTTAGGGATTCCCTGCAGACTGCTCTATCAGAGATGCTGGGCGAGCAGATTGGATTGACTGGGAAGATGATTTGTTTGAGCTATGATACAGAATCAGAATTGTCTATACATAGTAAAGCCTTGCTGAGTCTAATTATGGTGGCTGCCAAAAATGCAGTTATTAGAAAATGGAACTCAAAGTCCATGCCAACGTTGCTAGAAGTAGAGAATATAGTAACAGAGGTAACACAACTGGAACTGGGATCTTTAGAAAAGGGATAGAGCAAACTACATAGGAAAAAATGGGAATTGTGGGAACAATATATGCAGAGAAGTTACGAGGTTTAAGAGGCAAGATTTGAATAAGCCATATAATGCTTAACTGGCAATGACTGGATAGATTATAAGTGATGTATAATATTTGCAACTATAGTTGTTTCAGTGGTGTCTGTGATGTATAATGATTGCAACTAAAGTGGTGTCAATGTTGTTTCTTTTTCATTTATATAAATGTAAGATTGTTTATTTCATACATGATAATTTAATAAAAATGTTTATTGGAGAAAAAGGTAGGAACAAAAAATTAATAAATAAATGAAAACTCCCTGGCATAAAAGGTAAACCAAAAAGCAAGAGTGATGGAGGGAGGGAGGGAGCATCTGCTACAGCAGTGATCATTCAAACATCTACTGTTATGTTTATTTATGCAGCTATATATGTTCTTCATATTGATCGCTGTTGCAGTAATCTTAGCTATATGGATAGATTACCCTAGCTAACTACATTTAGGAGTTGCAAAGAGAAGGGTCCGGGATCCCCTGGAGAATAGTTGTAGCAAAGCCTGATCTGGACCTAGAGAAGGAATTAAGCTCATATTGGTTTGTAAAAGTATGTACAGAGGGCCATGTAGCAGCTTCTAGAATATTTATAGAATTCAACCCTTTCCGAAATGCCAAAGATGAAGCCAAGGCCCTGATCGAGTGGACCTTTCCCTTGCCTGGAATAGTTTTGTTATGGTGAATATAGCAAAAGGTAATAGCCTTAGACAACCATTTGGAATTAGTCTAATATGACACAGGCTGTCCCTTCTTCTTACCTTCATAAAAAATCAACAATTGATCAAAATATCTGAAAGTTTTAGTTGTGTGAAGATAGAACTTGAGTTGTCTGTGGACATTCAAGGTATGAAGTATCCTTTTTTTTTAAATTTTTGGTTCTCAAAGAAACCTTGTCCCTGTGGAAAATTAAATTCCCAAGGAGGGGCCACTGGTTTTCTTGGAGGCTTGTTATGCAAAACCCCTTTCACAAACATTTTGACATGAGAATGCATTAAAAGAGGAGGATCCATGGGCAGACACGCTGAAATGGCAGATAAATGAACCTTGATAGAGGAATAAGAAAGGGCATAGTATACTAACTCACACAAATATTGTAAAAACAGAGAACAACTAGCTGTAAATGGGTGCTGGTTATGTTGTTGGCACCATCTAGAAAGTCATACATTTGCTAATATATAATTTCCTAGTAGCAGGCAGTCAATTGAAGTTCACTGATGTTGACTGATGCTAGGGTGTATCAAGGACCCCTGTTCTTGTGTGAGTAGAACCAGTCTGTGAAGAAATGTGTGTTAATTGCCCCAACTGTTTCCAAAATAAAGGACAACCATGGTTGACTGGGCCTGAGTCACCACAATGATCTTGGGTGAATATTAGTGGAACGGTTGGAAATCAATACAGGAACATTCCTGTCAAAGGAAAAGAAAGGGCATCTGTCTTCCAGGCCTTCTTGTATGGAATCCTGGAATAGCATATTGCTAGTTGATTGTTTAAAGAGAAGACAAAATGTCTGCTTGAAGAACTCCCCACAGATGGATCTAATATTGGAAAACCCCATGATCCATTTTCCATTCATGAGAGTCTGCCCTGGTCCAGCTGAGCTTGTCTGCCACACAGTTTTGCTCTGATGGAATGTAGGACATCTGAAGAGTGAGATTGTGCTGGGAAGCTGTATCCCAAGCTAACATGGCTAGTCTGCAAAGGGATTATGATGTTGTTCCTAGTGCTTGTTGATGTATCACAAGATTGCAGTATTGTCTATAACCACTTGAAGAGGTCCCAGAGACCAAAGATGGTTCAGAGAGTTGAGTGCCTTGATCAGGGCAAGCATCTCCTAGATATTTATGTGCTTGTATCTGTCCTTGTTGTCCCACACCCTCCTGAAACTGCTCCCCAAGCAAAGTCCAAGATGTTTGTGGTGACTGATTGCTTTGGAGCAGGGAGAGAAAAGACGAGACCTGAAATTAAGGATATCTGTTGTCTCCACCAAAAGATGCCTCTTCTGTCAAACCGCAGCACAGAGATTTGAAAAAATAAATGGTGTTGGTGCTGGCAGATTTCAGACATCACTGTATCTTTCTCACTTAGAGTCTTGGCAGGAGTATCATGAGAATCATCGATACCATGAGACCCCAAATCCTGAGGTATTTCTTTACAGTGATGAAAGTCTGAGTGGAAAACCTGTGAAAGAAAAGGTCTTTGAACTGAGGTATCTAGTTGACATCCCAGGAACCCAATCTTGTGTGAAAGAGTCAAAAAGGACTTCTGAATATTCTTGAGCAATCCCAGCTTATGTAAAGTATCTTTCACACAAGAAAGAGAGATTCCTGACACTTTAGAAAAGACTGCAAAGGCAAAAAAAAAATCCTCAAAGAAACTGTTCCTATGGAAAATGAGATAGGGTTGACTCAACATAAGAGCTGATGGGAAATGTGGATACCCTGTATCCTGCAATGAGCTATAATTAAAGCTAGGCACTTTATGAACAGTCTTGGTGCAGTGGATAGTCCAAAGGGTAAGGCAGAGAACTAATAATGTGATCCAACACACACAAAACCTTAACAAATGTTTGAATTCTGGATAAATAGGGATGTGATAATAAACATCTTTTAAGTCTAGCATTACTAAGAAACTTGGAAGAGGAAGACAAGGAAACAGGTTGTGAAGTGACATCATTTTGAGTTTTTTTTATCACAAATAGGTTTTGTAAAAGAAAGATGCAGAACTGGTCTCCAAACATTTTCGCTCTTTGGCAGTAGGATCATCCTTGAAGAAAACTCATTCCCCACCTGGGAAGGAGGAAAAGGTTCTGTCACTCCTTGGAAAAGGGTGTGATGAAGAACTGAATAACCAGTGGAAACAAAAGACCCTGATCTGGAGGACTAGGAATGACCTCCTGGAAAGGAAGAATTTCCTCCCACTGCCATCCATAACTTTGATGAATGATTATCATAACCCATTTGGCTGAAATAATCTGTTGCCAAAGGAAAAAAATGGAAATTAAGACTTTCTGGATAAAAAAGTGGGGCAGGGTGGGAGGGGGTCACAAGGTGTCTTGAATAGTTATTCAAACTTGTTGGACTTTCATTGGTTTTGGGAGATTTGAGACTTCTTTTTAGACCTCCTGTGTCTGTTCTTAAACATCTGTTTACCTGAATTTTGTTGAGACTGTTAATTTGCTTTTTAATAAAATTGGATGAAGAGCTAGAAAATTCCATAGAAAATTTGGAAAAGGAGGGCTGAAAAATCTTAGACATTGCCTTAATCAACTTACCCCTTTCATTACACTTTTTGATCACCTCTGCAGTAGACAGGCCAAATACTAAAGCTCTATCCAAAGATGAATTTAAAATCTTATTTTTAACATCATCTGGGAGGTCCAGAGAATACAGCCATGCTGATCTCCTCAAAACAGTAGCAGTGGCCATAAGCCTGGAAGAAGTAGCCACAGAGTTACAAACACACTGTAAACAATGATTAGCGATTTGTACAATAGCATAAACTAAGTCATTTAAAGTAGATTTTTCCTCAGAAGAAACTGCAGATAAAACAGACCTCATAGTTTTGCAATTAGTCAGAACAAACTTTAACATATGAGCCTGAAAATTCAAAATTCTGAAAATTACAGTTGCAGAAGTGTACATGTTTCCCCATACTTATCAATAATTCTCCCATCCTTATCAGAAAGAGTAGTATTGGAATTAACTAAGTGCTTAATAGCAGTGGGATCGACTAAAGCTGTAGCTGCTGGAACATGTTTGGGAACAGTGTATAAAAAATTAAAAGACTGAGGAACTTTATACATTTTGCCTTTTTAGAGACATCTGGCTGACTATCAGGAAAATTGCAGACAGTAATAGAGACATCATGTAAAGCAGACAGAACAGGAGGAGTAGGTGTAGATTCTGGAATTTCCTTCAGTAGCAACTTTCTCTTTCTCAGGGACTGAGAAACCTCAGTGATCTCCAACACTGAAACACTGGCACATTCTAGCAATAGTCTCAGAGAAAGAGAACTCCCCACTGGGAGAAACAGAAACTGAACTCTCCAAGTCTGAATCTAAGGCAAAAAACCTTTATGTGTCTCTGCATTTTCCTGTTCAGATTCAGAATCTTGAATCTCTTCAGGAAAAGAAGCATTTCTCTTTTCTTTCATCAGAAACTACTTTACAAGAAGGATCAATAGTCTGAATTAAACTCTGAGCTTGACCCAATAAACTACTCTCACCCAAAGAAAACTGAAGAGGAGTAGATAGATGCCTGGTTTTCTGTTTCTTTTTGACAGGAAAAAAATGGGGCCAACCATGTTACTAATGGCAGCAGCAGCTTCCCCAGGGATGGGCAGAGCATTCTGACAACAAGGAAGTCTTCCCTGTTCCCTCTTATAGGACTGACAAGATTGGCTCTCCTTTGCCCATTGGGAGGACTCCACTAGCTGCAGAGGATATGTCTAAATCCCAGTCCATAGTGGTTGCAGGTGCTGCATCAGAGGGATCCGAAGTAAATGATTAGTGGTTTGAGGAACAAATAAACACCACAGCAGTCACACAGTAGTGACTGAGGCAAACTGCTAGCCTGTTGTGGTGGCAAAGGCTGTTTGCTTAATTTTTTTCTTCTTGTGTCTGGAAGAAGGACCAACCATGGAACTAGTAGTCTGTTCCATTGTCAAGCCACAAATGGTGCATCTTTCCTGGGGAAGATGAGCAGCAAATGCTGGTAAACAATACTAGTCTACAAGTTACTTTTTGACAGAAAAATACAGTGAAAACACTTTAAAATACTATGCCAGCCGCAGAAAAGTAAATTAATCACAATTTCTCCACAGAAAATAATGTTTTCAGTTATTTTACACTACTTTTAAACTGATAGGAAAAATGAGTGCTCCATTTAAAAGTACATCAGCCTTGTGACAGTCCTTTAAAACACAACACTACTAGCTTTAAAATAGCTTTCCTGAAGAGGAAAATAAAACAACAACACAAATAACAAAATGGAATTTTTTTCCCAATAGAGATCTTATCTGCCTAGAAAAATGAAGAGCACAAGCCAACCTTTGATCTTTGAAAGCCTCAGAGGAATGTACTTTTTGGTGGCTGTAAAGGTCTGAAGGGTTTTGTAACCAAAATTGTCTTTTAGTCAGCTCAGCTCGAGCTGCCTAGCAGTTTGAGGGCATGCAAGCTGGCCAGCTGTTATATCCTTGGCAAGATATAACCCATATATCTTTGTCTACTGCAGTAGGGATCAATATGATGAAAGTCCGCAGTACTGCAATGAGAGGATCAGAAGCCAGAAATGCCGAGGAATACATAATCGAACCTTCGTACTTGATGCCCGCCAACCTTTAGACCCATGTTAGCACTTGCTCCTGTGTCTGTCCAAGTTGGGAAATTTGGTGTATGATATGTTTTGTCCTTGTGTTCCCTACAATTAATTTCCTTATTGATTTAGTACAACTGCAAGATCCCAAAACATGCAAGGCTGAAGTACAAATATTTAGTCCTTCCCTAACCTAGGTAATCTTGGAGCTGTTATATATCAGAATAGGTGTTGGGGTTTGGTGGGGCTGTAGAAACAGTTTTGTACATATTACATAACTTCTGCATTGCTGGAGATATTCTACAGTTAATAAGTAGAATTTTGCCACATAACAATAAGTATGCACTTCACCTGCATCTGCCATCCTTGGACATCAGTGAAGTGGATTTCAAACAGATCGCCTTTGATAAGTTCAAGGAGATCTGAAATTTTCTTGTTAAAGTGATGTGTGTCAGTTTTCTTTGCTATGATTCTCAGCATAACGTTAGTTGTATGGAGTTTTATGAACTAACACTGTAGCTACCAAATGTCTAAGTTGCTGCCCTTTATTAAAAATCCTTCACTTTTCTGGAAAAGAAAAATACTTTCAGGTGTAATGAGCTGCATAGCAGAAGCTTTACCATTTATAGAAAAATAGTACAGCAATTTTATTCTGTAATTATGTAAGCAGTAAAAATAAATAATATGTACAAGAGGAGAATTAATTTGAAACTGCTGAGACCAATGGCAGTATTCATAATCTGGGGCTTCACATACCCATAGCTGTGATTGGTGAAGAGCAGTACTATGTGGTTATGCAAATCCTGGACTGCCAGGATGACTAATCTGGATGGCTTTTGTCTTAACACACCCCCCCAATGGAAATGTGTAACATGATTTATGCATAATTGATGGGGGACTGCTGCCACTCTGTTAAGGGTGTTTACATTTATGCACAAGAGTTTAATCCATAGATATGAATCTATAATGAACTCATCTGCATATAAAGTGTATAAATCACCCTGAAGTTATTCCAGAAAGCAGCCATTTTTCAGTTGAGTGTGGAGATGTAATGGGAGATGATATGGTGCTTCAGCATACCTGGACATTTGAACTGGAGGGGTCACTTGGGTAAATATATTATTTTGATGCTTGTGCATACCTGGACATTTGAACTGGAGGGGTCACTTGGGTAAATATATTATTTTGATGCTTGTGCATACCTGGACATTTTACTGAACGGGTTGCTTAGGCAAAATGTTTATTTTTCTGCTTATGCATACCAGGGCATGTTACTGAAGAGGTTGCTTGGGTGAAATGTTAATTTTACTGGTTGTACATACTAGAAAATGTTATTGAAGGTGTTGTTGGAGGAGATAATTTATTTGCATGTCAGAGAAGTGTTTGTTCATACATGGTCAGACTGCTGAAGTGATCGCTGGACAAAATAATTGAGTTTGTCATTTTTAGTACTTGTGCATAGTTAAGGCTAACTAATGGAGAGGCTGCTAGGGAAATATGTTTCATTTGTGTGTCAGGAAAGTGTTTGTGCATACTTGGAACAAACAAGTTCATGGATTGCAACTCCAATATCAAAGGTGATGCACCGCAGTTAAGAATAGATGTGCATAGTGCGAGGGTGTCAGACTGTGAACAGCAAATTCACCTCATTAGCATACTACGTTTTACAATGCTTCTCATTTGCACCTCATTATTTTTAGGGCTTGTGCTTTAGTGTAAATGGCATCTGTGAACAGTGCCTTTGCTATACTCACTCATAAGTATTAGGTATACCCCTATCACATTTGTGCAAGTGACTGTGAATACTGCCCTTAAAATACACATCTGAGAGATAGGATTTTAGTGACTTACTGGTGCTGGAATACAGATTCCACTCTCTAAGCAAAGTTCCTTAACTTTTATGGCAATGGAAAACTAATTATTTATGTAGTCCTTGCATATGTACAAGGTTGTTAATTATAAAGTTGTTTCCTTGGTTAGCCGGTATCTTCACACCAAAAGTTGAAATGAATACTATAAAGACACTTCACAATATAGTAACATTACACCTGATATGCCTATGACAAATCTGCAGTGTAGGTTTGTATCTAGTGAGTTCTATTGAATCTTTGTTTTTTCAGTCTTACCCTTGTTTAGAAGACATCTTAAATGCTTTGATGAAGGAATAGAGGTTGTTCTAATCCAGGCTGCTTTGCTTGCAGGTGAAAGGGACACAATTAAAAGTATTCATATTTAGTCCTAAATAATATAAATTATAGTAGGTGTATACACATTAAAACCAGTTCTGATTTTAATGAACATTTTCATTTCTCTTGGGGCATATCAAATTGCTCAAAGTGGAACTAATGTTATACATTTGTTTTCCTTTAGGCAAATGCATTTTATGCCAGTTAATACAATTTCACTGGCTGACTGAATAAAATTAATTTGAAAAATGTGTCCCTGCTTGAATTTTAATGTGGATCAATTTTCATTTTCAAAGCTTTGCTTGCTTTCTGGTTGTCTAACACATTTTGATTGGGCATAAACATAACCAGAGTACAAACGTTTCTACTAGCTAGAAATTACAGTATATCATACTGCGTGTAATTGCTACTATTACTTTATTATTAGCGTTAGTATAGGTAGTAATGGTAGTAACAGTATTAGCAGTGCTAGTTTGTATCAAACAGAGTGTTGAAATTTAAGAGAAAAAGGGTTGTTTCACTTTACAACCTGAAACAAATTAAAATACTAAAGTCTCCTTACCTCTTACACATGGCTATAGTTTATTTATGCAGCTGAAACACTTATTGAATGACTGTTTCTGATTGCTTGTTGTACATAGTCATGTGATGGTGGTGTTTGAATGTCTTTCTGGAATGCGTCTTGTTACTCTTTGTCTATGCTTACATAAATGTAAGTCAGAAAAAGTCTTTGGTGCTCCCTCATGTCTGATTCACAATTTTAGCTATTTTTTTTTAAAATTGACATACCAAAATGTTTCACCACATAAATGCTCAAGGGATAACACTCATTTATAAAAGTGACCATTCAACAGAAAGACCATTTGTCCCAAGCATGCTTCTCAACTTCTTAGCACAATAAATCTCGATGAAGGGGACAAAGGCCCAAAAATAAGGAAAAATTTTAAATATTACTGTTATAAACCTAAAAGTTCCTAGAATAACTAGACTGACATTGATATGCATTTTCTGAAGAATATGAAGTATGAAACTCTGTCTGCTCAGTCCTCAATGATTTGTTAGAAAACCACAAATTTTATGAAGAACAGACCTAAAATATTAGGGAAAAATCTGCACATTCTGCAAAAATCTAGACAGTTGAGAGGTATGGCCAAGGCTCCTTGAAATAAACTCACCAAATCTGCATTGCAACCATTTATTGAAATATACATCAAACGCTGTAAACATAACATACAGAAGCAGAATCAATACAACAAACATAACCTTGTGTTTTGGCAGTGTAATAACCACTCACCTTCCTTGCCAAAAGCAACAGCGTTAAATCCCAGTGCTCGCTCTGCAAAACACCACCATCCGCTGAAGCAGAGTGCCATCGCTGACATTTTCCACAAATAGAAGTCTTCGCTCAACAAATAAATCTCTACTACAAGTGTCCAAGTCCACTAATATGGCAGAGGACTTGCTATTTTCTCATCATGTAGCAACAAGGTGGAATTCACTACCTCACAGCATCATAATCAACACAAATACCAATGAATTCAAAAAGATTCTTAAAAATTATATTAATGACATCTGACTTTGTTCCTGTACCACTCCAGGCTAACTAGTTTTAATAGCTTCTGGTCATACATTGTTTTGTCCTGACCACCTCATAATCTATGCTCTCTCTCATGTCTAGATAATCTCTAACCTCATCTTTTTCTATCCAATTTCCCTGCTACAAACCCTTCCTCAGCTTACTTTGTGAAACTACAATATCTACACTACAATAAAGAATTATATCAGATGATTGTATAATACAAATGTCAGCTATAATAGCATAGAATGTAACTTCTGTCATACTGTATGTCTTGTATATATTTTTTGTGTAATTTCTTGTATAAGTTTTGTATAATGTCTTGTATAAGTTTTTGTATAATCTCTTCATGTGGAGCTTTTCTCCCTGGGGCTTCGCTGAAAATGGGTTTTGGCCCAGTTGGACTTTCCTGGTAAACAAATGTAAAATAAAACAAATAAATAAATATCCAAAGGGAAAAGTGGTGGTGGGGGGGAGAAGATGGGCTTGAATGAGCCTTTCTAATGCCACCTAACCATGACTCCTAATTTACTACCAATGATCCAATCAATAAGGAGGTGGGATGGTTGCTTCAATCCATGCCAAAAGAGGCCTGACTTAGTTTACCCTCCACATATAAACCCCAGCACTCCCTGAATCTAAATCACTTCTTTTAAACCAGCCCCATGACTTCCACTAGTTGATTAATCCTTTCTTCACCTACACCAACCTATTAAACCTATAACCACAACCAATCCACCCATACCCTCCATCCCCAAATTTAATGCTCAGGGTGGGATCTTGGAGCAAATGTCTGCAAGCAAACTGCATTTTGCTTCCACTTTTCAAAAAAAAAAAAAGTTCCAGAGAGCATGCCTAAAGACACCTTGTCTACATACCAAAGATATATGTGTGTAAAATAAAAAAGTCTATTACTGTACTAAAAAAAGAAAGGAACAAAAATGCAATATTTCACTTCAAATCTAGCAACAGGAGGTTTTCCTAAGGTAAATGAAAACTTGTTCACCTAATGCTACTTCTGGAAAGGTAAATATCTGACAGGAAAAAAATAATTCCAGCGTGTTTAAAAGGTGAAATAGTATTACCAAAACACTTTTTGCTTCAAGTTTAAAAAAGTGCAAATGCACTTTCTTAACTCCCAACTGTCTACAATTTTGATGAATGTCCAGATTTTTACCTTTTATTTTTTAGTCTGATCCTCATAAAATGTGTGGTTTTCTTGAAAATAATTTAGGACTGCTGCCACTAAATTATGATCTACATCCTGGGTTTCAGACTTTACAGCCTTCAGAAAATGTATGTTCATACAAAACCTATTATTTTATCAAATTTCCATGTTTATAACAGCATTTTTTAATATCTGTCCCTACTTTAGGATCTCTCCCCCACCCCAATTATTTTCAGGTGTGTCCCTGTTTCTTGTGCTAAGATGTTAAGAGGTGTCAGCAGAACATTATATGCCCATTTAGAATGTCAGCATGAATGATGCTCCTGTCTGGTGCTGACTTGAAGCATTAGACTGGATTAACAAATAATGTCAGGTGATGACCTTCATTTGTTATACTCCTCTCTGAAGCAATGCCGGCTACTTTATTCTTTCATTTGTAAGTGAAGTGTACATGGTCTCTCTATCATTATTTAAGTGATAGGGTTGAGACTTGAACTTGACAATGAATGGATGAGACAACTGACACAGATGTACTTGCTGTTGACATAATTATCTCTTTCTCTGGTATAAGCAGGAATAAGTGAAGGTTGTATATTATTTTAATATTAATATTATTTTAGCTGTGACTTACACAGCACTAGTATGTTGGTCATTACCCCACATAAGAACTTCATGGAAATAATTTTTTGTGATACTTACCCGCGGTGGTGGTGCTGCAGTAGCGTTGTCGCCTCACAGTAAGATGCTGTCCGATTCGATTCTTAGCTAGAGCGTCTACTGCGTGGAGACATGCGTGAATGGGTGTACCTTCGCTGAAGGTTGTGCATCAGGGCTGGTAACTCGGCACATAAAAATCAACTACCAATCATTAGCGGACCGGAGTTCCGCCGTGGCGACCCCTAACCGGGAAAAGCCGAAAGACACAACAACAACTTTTATTGCTTTGCATATTTAGAGTCATGCAGTGCATTTCTGTAATTCAAAATACAGATGAAAGAAAGAATACTAGAAGGGTTATTTGGGATGAGGTAGAGTTGGAGATCATCTCTAAACAGAGTATTAACATCACAGGTTTGGTGTGTCTGACATGGTATGTGATAAACTGTAGGAGCTGTGTTGTACTGGGAGCAGGTAAAGAGATAGCACTGATTTCTTCTTTGGTATTTCCATGGTACAATTGATTGCATTTTAACTTTCAGCAAATTCTTTCCTTTCTGAAAAGAATGCTTTATATTAGTAAATAGCCTATGGATAATAACACTCTTATATGATACAAGACTGATGTGAAATGTTACAGAAGAGCTGTTGAATGGAATATTAGGGCTATAAAGCTATCAAATTATCTGTAGACACATTATCCATGTGTCCTTAGGAAAAATAGTGAGGATTCAACACCTACACCAGATTATGCTGCTGTAGTTTGTAAAATGAAAACTTTCTGTTTTTTTTTCAGCTACAGACCAGAAATTATAGATTCATTGATGTTTCAAGGCCACTGAGTCTTAAGACCATTAACGCCTTCCCAGTACCATCCCTCAGACAGCACCTCCTTTCTTCAGTAGGGCAAAATCCGTTAATTCTGGAGTAAATTTGTGGATACCAATCCAGTCATCTAGGTTATATTTAAAGGAATGTAATGAGGCAAACTGCTTAGCATGCAGGAGAAATTTAGTTTAGATGTTTGGGAGGTACTGGGTTATAAACCTGTCCCTCCAATGTGTTTTATTTATCTTTTGGCAAAGGTATAAGTCATTGGTGCTAGTAGTGGTGAAGATATTGCAGGGATAGAGAAGGACTAGGGCAATCAGGTCTCAAATGGTTTGGTAAGTGAGAGAGGGATGGCCACTGAAAAAAAAAAGGATAGATCACCCAGCCTATCTTGGTAGCTCAGGGATGTTACGACTGTAATCTTTCTAGGTAGAGGGCTTTGAAGTCTTTCTAACTATTTGATATCATTAGCAAGATACATCTCCAAAGGGGCACTGTAGTTGATAAATGGGCTGATCAATGCTGAATATAAGGGAGTGATTATCTCTTTAGATCTTAATGAATTTCCTCTGGCAATTAGCTGGACTAAATCACAGGATCTCCTGACAACCATTGTCACATGATAATCAAAAATGAGGAGCTGTCATCCCAAGTACATAGGTCCATGAGTAGATTTTAATTTTGTTGTGGTGTGTTGTCTATACTATATGATGAGGGGAGTGGTTGTCTACCAAAGCTGACAATATTGTGCTTTTTAGCATTTGGCTTGAGTCCATTGTTTAGTACACCAAGAGTTTACTAGTGGGTATGGATGGTATAGAATGACTTAACAATGAACCTCAGTTTGCAGTTGTGTACAGACTTCCTTAGCCAGAGGTCCTGGTCCTCTGCTTGGTGATCTGAGAAGTAAATAATAATAATAAGGAGAAGTCCCAGCACTGAGCCCTGAGGAACATCTGTGGTTATTTTTATAGTTTCTGATGAGACATATGAAACTCACATTGTGTTTCTGACTTTCAGCCACGTTGAGATCTTACCACATATGGGTTGATTTTTAAAGCATATAGCTTTTGTATGATGTCAGCATAGGGAATGGTATCAATGGCCTTGTCCAGGTCAGGATATGCCATGTATACTGCATGTCCACCATCTACAACCTCTGTAAGAACAATTTGTTGTGGTTGTGATTTGGTTCCTAAAGTATCACTTATAGTCTGCTTTGACCAACCACCATGCAGTTTGGAAGGTAAGCTTTCTCAGAAGCATGTAGGCATAGAGCACCCTACTCCAGATTTACTGAGCAAATGATGTTTGAATGATAACTGCATTCCTGAAATGGCATTTGCAAAGAAAATTCACATTTTCTTTCTTTCCTTTTTTTTTTTCAGGAAGGGTAACTTCCCACACACATTATAAAAGTGGATTATTCTCCTTCATTGCCTTTGGCAATATAACTAATTCAAATGCCAATGCACCTGCGGTCAGAGCACACTCCTCCCCCTTCTGCAACTTTTTTAAGTAAAGCACATTCAGCAAATTGTGTGCTTTATCACAAAACTGGCCACTGCACATAGCAACTTCTCCAAATGTATATTTTATGTGCTGCCTTTCCTGTAAGTGGTCTAGACTCTTTGTGGTCTTCTGAGCCCCCAGACCTTTCTGTGTTGGAGGGAAGCCTTCTAGCTTAATTTTGTTTCTTAGAACTGGTCAGTTTTCTAGTTTCAGCACTCAAGTCTGTTTCTTTGAACTCAGCACTTGTTCAGAACTCGTCGTAAGCACTAAATAAGCTGCAAATTACTACAGCACTCAACTTTCCTCACTTGTCTAGAGGAAAGCAGTTTTTAGTACTTAATAAATAAGCACATATCCAGGCATGTCTAAGGGTCGGCTCTCGGTGATTCCTTCTGTCTACCTGATGAATCTGGGCATCTTGGGGCAATGCAGCAATTGCCTCATGTACACAGACAACTCCCTCCTCCTACCACCCAACACTACAACCTGTGAGAGATGCACTTATGTAGCCAAACTGGAAGAAAAGCTCTCTTCACCCAAGACTGGACTAGTCAGTCAGGAGGAAAAGGCAAACACTTGCACCACACCACACTCATCACATAGTCCCTCAAAACCTACACCACCAAAACACACACATAGAAACACAAAACACATACCTACATTCACGGAGGCTCTCAATAAAAACCTGCCCAGGCATCAGGGACCTCCAAAGCAGAACCGCAAGCAAACTCCACCCCCCCAACACAACCCAAATGACACATAGTCCACAAACTCAGTGTGCCACTCAACCACAGCCCATAAGGCATAACGTACCCAACACTCTTGTCACAGGTGACTCTATAGTCAGACACACTGATGTTCCATTCACCAGGCTAAACAAGGAGAAAGTTACTGTCAGCTGCCTGTCAGGTGCCAGGATCCGCCACATAATGCACGCACTCAGGTCACTCCACAACAAGTACAAATATGACACCATCATTGTCCATGTTGGTGTGAATGACCTGAGATGTACCTCCCTGGACTACATGAAAAGAGACATGAAGGAGCTGTCCGATCTTGTAGCCCAGGCGGGTATGACCCTAGCCCTGAGTAGCATCCTGCCATCACCCAGAATGATACCACAGTACAAGGACAAAATGACTGACTTCAAAAAATTGGCTAAGCTTCTGGTATCATTCTAAGGGGATCCAGTATTTGTCTACCTGGGATGACATGATCGACAGACCACGATGCTTTGCCAGAGATGGCCCGCACCTGTCTGTTCAAAGCTCCAGAGAGCACCCCAGCATTACCAGGCTATAATTCATACCACACCTTTCGGCCACCTTACCCGGAACAAAGCACTAAAGGTGGAGGCGTGTCCATATTCATTAAGGATATCCACACCTCCAGGCTAGCTGCATAGCATAATGCATCCAAGATTATCCAAGTGCAACTAACTCTGGGCAAGACCGCAATCCAAACTGTAGCTTGCTACAGACCCCCCACCATACCCCAGGATTCCCACTCCTCATTTCTTGATACACTGGAAAGTATTAGGGTACAACCCAACACCATAATAATGGGCGATTTCAACTACCCCACCATTAACTGGGAAAACTACTCATGTACCAACTCTTTTGCTCAACTTTTTCTGGAAATCATAAATTCCAACACCTTGGATCAACTTATTCACACCCTCAACAGGGGCAGCAATATCCTAGACCTGATCATTACCAACATGGGTAACTGGTATTCCACACCAGAGGTCAATTCCTTGTTGGTCAGATCCAACCACAAGCTAATCACCCTAGATATCCACATCCTGCCCCCACCCTCAATTAGGGAAACCACCGTAAAAAACTTCTCCAAAGCCAACTTCACACTTCTTAAGACAGAAGTGGCAAACATCATGACACCCATGCAGATGGACAATAGAGGTATGACTGTTGAATCCTACACAAATGCAATTTTATAAGCACTTACACGAGTGCATGGATCATGCTATTCCTAATAGAACCAAGATTCTATCCTCCAAAAAAAGGAAGCCAATCTGGTGGTCCTCTGCCATAAACAAACTCTACAAAGGAAGAAAGAAACTGTTGCAAAAAAGAGTAAAATCCCATGACTAGAGGAACTCCCTGGTCAACCTCAGTAAGAAGCTGAGATCCCTCATAAAATCCTCTAATGCTATTTACGAAAACAAAACTGCCACTGACTCTAAAGACAACCACAAAGTATTCTATAGCTATATCAAGAATCTCAATGGCAACACTCAGATCTGCTCTGAGTTACAGCACAATGGAACTAAATATACAGAACCAACTGATATTGCCAACATCCTGGCAGATAGGTTCAGTGCTAACTTTACCCCCCTCTCACCCCCTAGAGGGCCCATCTCTATACCAGAAGAATGCAAAGTTCCTGTAATCACGGCTGCACAGGTAAAAAACACACTATCCAAATCCAAGAAGACAGCATCCATGGGACCTGACAATATCCCAGGCTGCGTTCTATACGAACTACAGAATGAACTGGCACCCTACCTAAGTACCATGTTCAGTTATAGCCTCACCTCAGGCTTTGTGCCCACTGACTGGCGCACCATGACAGTTATTCCATTCCACAAAGGAGGAGCTACGACAGAACCCGAGAACTACCGCCCCATTAGCCTGACGAGCCTGGTCTGCAAGGCCATGGAACATATCATCATGGAACTCATAAACAAAGACATTGGTAATCTCCAAACTCTGGACCCTACCCAGTTCGGGTTTGTAAAAGGCAGATCATGTCTCCTAAACCTGATTGACTTCTTTGAAGCAGTTACTAAAGCCATAGATGAGGGCAAGGTGGTTCACACAGCTTATCTAGATCTCGCCAATGCTTTTGACACCACCCCCCACTCTGGAATTATAGATAAGCTCAGTAAACTAGGTATAAATCCCTATGTCACAAGATGGGTTGCCAACTGGCTCATGGACAGAACCCACACTGTGAAAGTAGCAGACTCCAAATCCGACTTCAGACCAGTGACAAGTGGAGTACCACAGGGTTCAGTCCTGGGTCCCCTCCTGTTTGGTATCTACTTCTCTGAAGTACAGGCTAACACAGAAAGTCTTTGGCTGACAAAGTTTGCAGATGACTGCAAACTAGGAGCCATAATCGAAACTCCTAACAATGTGGACATACTACAAAAGGGCCTCACTGAGACATGCCTGGTGTCAAAGCCATGGCCTGAAGCTCAATGCCAAAAGGTGAATTGTCATCCTCTTTGGTAAAAACTCTGTACCCATGAACTACCACATAAGTGGTAGTCTACTTAACACTGAAAGTGTGATAAGAGACCTTGGGACACAGGTGGACAGTAATCTCTCCTTTGATAATCACATCGCCACAGTGCTCAGGAAATCCTTCTACGTGGCTCACCTCATCACAAAAGGTTTCTCATCCAGAAAAAAAAGAGGTCATTGTTCTCCTCTGCTCATCACTCATTAGACCCATTATAGATTACAACGCCCCTTTTGGTATGTACCTCACAAGACATCTACAACAACTGGAAAGGCAACAGAAATACCTCACGAAGAGGATTACTGGCCTCAAACAGATGCCCTTTGCAGATCGTCTCAAAAAACTCCAGCTTTACTCGCGATCTCTAACATACAAAGATATGTCAAACCCAGAGCTGTTGGACATGCTCCACTTAAAGAAATCCCAATCCCTCTGAGCTACACGCTCTAGGTACCTAAACCTTGTCACCACAATAAACAGAACATGCTGGAGGGATAGATTCCTGTCCTAGAGACTTCCCATACTCTGGAGCAGACTACCTATCTATGTCAAACAGAGCTCCTCATTAGCACTCTTCAAGAGAAATCTTGATGATTTGATGGGAAATAGGAAATTTACCCCAGGGATCACTTCTGTGGCTCTGCTCGACAGGGGCACAGGAAAATAATTTTCTTGGGTGGCGAAAGCCAGGGTACCTTTTTGGCTAGGCATAGGGCTAGGCTTATATAGGCCTTAGGGCTTATAGCCTGGTACCTACCTATGAACTTATGAACCTATGAATATGTCCTAACAGCTTTAGCTTCTTTTAAGTGCTGAAGAAATTGTAGTCTAAAAAAAATAAATTCCATAAAGTGGTTGTGTGGTGAAAATGATAAAGAGTTACAAAATGGAGCTAAAGAGTAAAATGGGGAATTCTGCATGTAGCAGTGGCCTGAAATAAAGGGAAACCTTCTCCAAAATACAGTATGAAGTGGCTTGACTGGAAATATGTAATCCTCTACCTCACATCCTAATTATGGAGGTAGCATTGTACTTCTCCTCAATACTCCTGGACCAATGAAGTTTTAAAGTAGAACAACTGTAAAAAGGGATACTAATGTACATGTGTGACTTCTTCACTATCACTGGACTGTCACTGGGCCATCATTATTAGTAAATCAAGGATGAAAAGACCAAGTTGACGTTGTTTTTTTTTTCCTTTTCTGGTTGCATTTGACATTTCTACATGTTTAAAAACTATGGAAATGCACAAACAGATACATACACTGCTGGAAGAAGAATGGGATAATCACAAAACAAAGCCAATGGAGTAACACACTGGCTGAAGTAAAAACATATTTATTACCTAACAAATAAAACTTAGTTGCCAAATAAATAAAACTTGGTAAGCGCTTTCACTACTGCTTCATCCGGCCATAGACACAGAGAGAATAAGCCACTGCAATATATACATAGTTCAAATACCCTTAAGCCAATCATATGTTAGCAGCTAAAGAGCTTATAAAAATAAAGAGATAGAGCATATAATTATATAAAATAGACATAAAATAGCAAAAAGTACATATAACAAAGCAGTAATAAATACATATAAATACATATGGAATAATGAGTACATATCAGAAATGAAAATAAAAATAAAAAAATAAAAAATATAAAAATGTGAAATGAAGTAAGGTCAACTCCTGAGGCTACGTCCCTTTAGTATAGGTATAAGTGGAACTTTTTCATTAAGTCCACTACCTTGGTCAGCCCTTAGCTGATCATCCATTTGACCTCTCTGGTTTCAGTTAGGTTCCTGATGTCACCACCTCTAGCACTGGGAAAGATTCTATCAATTACCATAAACCCGAAAGTATGACTAGCGTTAGTGCTAATCACATGCTTAGACAAAGCATTGTTCATGGAAGCACATTGTATGTTATAAAGGTGCTCCCCGATCCTGTCTCTCAAAGTCCTATTGGTTTTCCCATCATAGAATGCTTTGCACACCTGCAGTAGGCTAAGTAAACAACATGTAACGTCATGCAGTTGGCACTTACACTAAACGTGCACCTACGCCCATTATCAGGATGGTCAAATATACCACTGCTGTCTATGAAACTACAAAAATTACATTTGCCACAGGGTATCGTGCTCCCTCTTAACCCATTGTCATCAAATCTATTGTTATCTGGATAGCACAGCATCCTCTTCAGATTCTTTTTATTCTTATACAAGAACCTTGGTGTATCTCCTATTAACCTCCTAATATCAGGATCAGTGGTCAGAAAACCCCAGTGTCTCCTAATGATGTCCATTGTCATCTGTTGTTTACCCAAGGGAAACAGAGATGTTCTTGGATCTAGTAGACAGGACATGTAAAACATTCACGTCCCTGTGTTGTTCTGAAAAATACTTCACTGTACTGGGCCTGAGAGGAGGAATGGTATCCAGCACCCTATCGACCTCCCCTTCCTCATATTCTCTGTCCCTCAGTCTATCCCTAAGCTGATTAAGCTCTGAGGTAAAGCCATAATCAGTTCCATTCACTCTTGAGGCTTGGAGACCCTGCCACTTTATTATATTCTTGAAGACATGCGGGGGATGCATGCTACCTTTATGTAATAGGGAATTCCTGTAGCATGGTTTACGGTAAATCCCTGTACCTAATAAGCCATCCTCCTGTCTGTTCAACATTATATCTAAGAATTCAGTCTGTGTCATCAAATATACCAAGGAAAATTTGAGGAAACTGGTGGTCGAATTCAAATCCTGATGGAACTTAATCAATTCATCAACCCCAGCTGTCCAAATAAAAAACAAGTCATCCACAAATCTATGGTAGAAGGGAACATACCATCAAAAGGTGGATGTTGGAAAAACATATTCTTCTTCCCAGAGTGCCATAACCATATTGGCATAACTATGGGCTCTGGAAGTGCCCATAGCTACACCATCCTTTTGTTGATAATATGTTCCATCAAAAACAAAAGTATTATTCTCAAGGACTAGCTTCATGCTTATATATAGTAACTCAAGTAAACTTTGGTCATAGTCACTGTGCTTACTGAAATATCTCTTAACATAGGCCAGCCCAACACCATTGGGTATCATCGTGAAGAGGGACTGCACAGCCATGATTACCAAAAAGTATCTCAAATCTTGTGGTTGTGTTTTAATAAAATCAAATAAATTCTCAAGGAATTGTTTAGAATCTTTGAGCACTATTTCATTCTTATCCAGTATAGGCTGCAAATGTTTCTCAAAAATATGGAGAAAGGCTCAGTGATCCATCCTCAATGAGTCACTGTGGGCCTCATTGGTGGTCTAAGTCTATCCTTATGAAACTTGGGTTGACCTTGTATAACAGGGATCAAGGGCTCATTAACCAGGAAATAATTAAACAACTCATTGTTAATTCTTTTATCATTCAAACATTCCAATAGAGTATTATCAATAACCCACTTGAAGTAACTTAGATCATGCGTAGTAACAATAGTATAATGTTCACTATCATTCAACATCTCCTTCATAGAGTGATAATACTAATGTCTATCCATCACAACGACGGAACCACCCTTATCAGCTGGTCTAGTAGCTATGCTGTTGTCATCACATAAAGATCTCAGAGCCAGTTTTTCTATAGGGGTCAGATTATAGTTATAACCAGCCTTATTGCTACTAAAAGCTTCATACAAATCATTCTCAGTTAGCTTAGCAAAGGCTTTCAGGAGGGGATGTGAGACAGGCATATATAAACTAGGTTTCTTAAATACATTAGTATTTGTAACATTATCTTCACTACTACCAAACTGCATCTTGAGTGAGACATTTCTTACAAACATTTTAATGTCCAATATATTATCAAAATAAGGTGAAAGCTTCCAAAATCACTTTACTATCGTCACAAATCATCATGATTTGTGACAGCGTGTGGACGATTCTTTGATAGTGTGTGGAATAAATTTTGGATATTATCAGTTCGTTTTGTCTTCACTTCATACCAACAGCTTTCGTTAATGTCCAATATATTATCAGTTAATTCACCATGTTGTGTTGGTATAAATGAGAGACCCTTTCCCAGCACACTCAGCTCATGCTGAGTAAGGGATCTTTTAGACAGGTTCAACCCATTCAAGTTGTCATACTTTTCCATATCTTTATCAGTGATTGATTTATGCTTTGTTCTGTTGGTAATTTCCTTTTTGCCCTCCCCTTGCTCTGTGACTGGTCCCTGTTGGTCTGCTGTGCTTTGGCAATGGGTAAAGGGAATTGGATAGAACCACTGCTGGACCCAGAATTCCTGCCATCCAAGTCACTATTCATACTGCTAGGAATTTTCCTTCGCACATCATTCCCTAGAACCAAAGTAATTGTACCTTGGAGACCATTCACACCATTTGTATCTTCAGAGACAGTCATATCTGAACAATTGCCAGTAGAGTTTGTAGCAGCATTAGACTCAGAATCCATATCTAAGGTAGTATTGTAACGGTTTGAGGGATTATGAGGTAAAGATGCAGTGCTATTATTAATGGGTTGCCCCATCATGACACACATGACTGTACTAGAGTTCTGGCTAGAAACAGTTTTTAAATCATTACGCTGGCTAGTGTTATTCCTTGGCCAAGTGAAAACATTGCCACGCTTAAAGTCCCTTAAGTCTCTCTCCATTTTAAGATATTTCTGTTGCAACAGCTTTCTCTCATAAAGCAGTGCAGTGCCAACAAGTTTATCAATGGAACAGTCAACCATGCTCTCAGGAAAGCGTTTGTCCAACTCAGTTTGTTGTGCATTAACTTTTTGAATTAACTCACACTCCTCTGGCTTAAAGTAATTAATAAGTAACTTTAAATAATTGTAGCTCACCTCTAAGTTAATCTGCTGCCACTTCGTGAGCAGTCCAGGGTGCTGGTCACCGTAAGTTGGAATTTTAAGAACTCTCAATCCTCTAGAGATGATTTTCTTCTCCAAACATGCTTCAAAATGCTGGCGTTGAGTTTGTAAACATTTAAGTTTCAAGATGTTATACTCCACATCATCAACTGCTTGAACAAACCCTTCTACATCGAGATTAGCCCGCCGCTCATTTCCATATCAGCATTCTCATTGGACAGCATTGTAGTTTCATAGACAGCAGTGGTATCTTTGACCATCCTGAGAATGGTTGTAGGTACAAGTTTAGTGTAAGTGCTAACTGCATGATGTTACATGTTGTTTACTTAGTCTACTGCAAGTGCTGCAAACCATTCTATGGTTGGGAGGGTGGCCTAATGGTTAAGATGTTTGCCTTACAAATGCAAGGTGCAGGGTTTGAGTGTCACAAGGGATAATTGGCTAGACTTACAATGGCTTGCAAGGGCAGTTAGCCTAGTACTAACCTATGAACCTATGAAAGCCAATAGGACTTTGAGAGACAAGATCAGGGAGCACCTTTACAACATATGATGTGGTTCCATGAACAATGCTTTGTGTAAGCATGTTATTAGCACTAACACTAGTCATACTTTCCGGTTTATGGTTATTGAAAGAATCTTTCCCACTGCTAGAGGTAGTGACATCGGGAACCTAACTGAAACCAGAGAGGTCAAATGGATGATATAACTAAGGGCTGACCAAAGGTAGTGGACTTAATGAAAAAGTTCCACTTAGACCTATACTAAAGGGACATAGCTGCAGGAGTTGACCTTGCTTCATTTCACATGTTGATATTTTTTTATTTTTTTATTTTTATTTTCATTTCTGATATGTACTCATTATTCCATATGTATTTGTATATGTATTTATTACTGCTTTGTTATATGTACTTTTTGCTGTTTTATGTCTATTTTATATAAATATATTTTTATAAGCTCTTTAGCTGTTAACATATGATTGGCTTAATTATGTATATATTGCAGTGGCTCATTCCCTCTGTGTCTATGGCCTGATGAAGCAGTAGTGAAAGTGCTTACCAAGTTTTATTCATTTGACAACTAAGTTGTATTTGTTAGGTAATAAATATGTTTCTACTTCAGCCAGTGTGTTACTCCATTGGCTTTGTTTTGTGATTATCCCATTTCTACAGTACATTTCCTTTTTACCTTTTGGTTTCTCCATTCAGGGGTATTAGAAGGCAATGAGCCAGTTGTAATGCTGCCTTAAGGTTTCTGATTATATTTACTTTGAAGACATTCAATGTTGCATTTTATAAGCAGCCAGTTGTAGTTTTATTTTTGATGTTTGCAAATGGAAAAGGTTATTTTACAGTAATTACAACTTTGCTGTAACCACTTTACTAATCAGTGGTCTTACTGGCTTAACTGACACTTAAACTCAGAACTGATAGTATATACCGAAAAGGTGTTTTTACATTGTAGGAACAGATTCCAGTGTAAAACAATAGTTCATTTTATTTGGATGCAGTTATCCTGTAGAAAAAAAAAACAGTACTTTATCACATGCCTTGTCATTGAAACACTAGTAATACAAAAAGCAGTGTTTCACTCCCCCACACCCATGCATATTATATATACCATCTCTGAGATTGCTCCACATGGGCAAAGGACAAACATCAAATCTCAAGAAATAGCAGCACAAAACAATATTATAGCAGTTCAATGTTTTGATAGTGACAGTCTACCTAACTTCGTTTGATCTTATTAACAAAGTACTGTATGTACTCTTTTCATGGATCTTTTACAGTATTTCATTGTGCTTACTTAATGTTAAAAGATCTGTTTCCTATGGAGTAAACAAAGTCTGTTGTGTACATTTGACAGCCTAGAGGTCAGTATTGCTTGACTAAATATTTATACATTAATTCTTTAATCACGTTTGATGTCAGAAATAGTGTACTCTTTCCCTGTTTTTACAGACCTCTTCAAAAGGCTGCAACAGGAATGCAGCTTTGTTGCTTTCACTAGTGAGCCTTTTACACTCAGTTAATTTTAAAGCATCAGTGTGATATACTATTACTATATAAAATACAGGGAAGTCGTCAGTTGCAGTCATTTTCTGATACCAGCTTTCATACTCATGCCTAAAGTCGTGTTCTATTCTCAATCTCCAATTGATAACTGCATGACTCTTAGCATGTCTCTTAACAAGTCCTTCAATTTTGCCCTAGGAAAAGAGGCACTTGTCTTCCAAAAATGGGATATAGTTCTTTTAACAAAAAATTAACTTAACAAAGCCCTGATTTTTTTTTTGGCTAAATCAGCTGCATATTCTTAGTTTTGGCACAACCCTATAGGTGCTGATAATTAGGTTAAGGAGTTGTGGAAGTTGAAGCCCTACACATGGTATTTGTATCACACTGGATTACTACCCTGGATTTTGAGGGCAAAGTCCCTCCAAAAACATTTTCCAGTGGCACACCAGGACAACAAAAGATCATTTTGTTCAGGACTTTCATTATTTTTTTTTCATTAAAAATATGAATCTTCTATAATGTCTATAATAAACTGCCCGGGCAATCACTAAAGAAGTTGTTAATTAGTAATCATAGGAATGTTGTATACTGAATTAATGGAACCCTGAAAAGGTGACCATTTTTTTTAATCCTTAATAAGAATGTGGTTTGAGTTGTGAGAAGGACTCACATTGGCTCTGTGATGACCTACTTCTCAAAACAAAAGACAGTTTGGACAGAGGACTCTGAGAGCAAAGCTTCAGCAATGACTGAATATGTGACTACTTAAGGAGACTAATTTAAAAGAACCTATCAACCAGTGGTGACTCGTCCTATTGGACTGCAGCCCCTGCAGCTGAAAACCAAACATAAAAAAACTCCCAAAAACTCACACATGCGTGAGTTGACACTCGAATCCGGACTGCTTTTAAACAGTTTGGAGTCAAAAGCAGGCATTAGTCTCACAAATGCCCCAGAAGTCTATGCTGTTACAGATGCATACACTAGAAGAGGATCAAACTAAAAGGTCTGCAGTCTGGGAAAGCATGCATGCTCGGCAGTCCAGCCAGTGCCGGAAATGGAACTACTAGCTTTATGGAAGAGGAACAGGATGTGCTGCTTTATGGTGGAACGGTTGAAACGGAGCTTATGGAGGAATGGCTGTGTTGCTTTAAGGTATTGAGAAAAGGAGCTGTTTGCTTTACAGGTACTTTCAGAAAGTGTGTGTGTGTGTGTGTGTGTGTGTGTGTGTGTGTGTGTGTGTGTGTGTGTGTGTGTTAGCAAGAACCTGAATTCCCTACCCACCATCACTTGTGTAAAGCATTCAGATTTTTGCCTCATAGTTTTGTTCTGTTCCTCATAAAATCTGTGTTTTTTAGGCATTTGGATTTCAGACTTCATATTCTTCAGAAAGTACATGGTAACAAAAGATTTTATTATTTTTGGGGCTGTATTCCCCCATTATTGGCTTTGTGCAGATGTTTTGTGCTAAGAGGTTGAGAGCTATTGTGAAAAATGAATTCACTAGATGATAGCCATTTAAGTTTCAGTCTTCCTGTCTTTCAAGACACAGCTGATTTGGCATAGTGGTATGTTGCTCTAACTGTAGTGTATAGGGTCCTGGGTTCAAGACTTGGCAGTGAAATGCATGGCGGCAACACAGCATTTTATTCTAGCAACATTCCAAGGTTATACAAGCAATGTTTAAAATGTATCCCTGGTTTTTGAACTTTTGTCCCCCCCATAAATTTTGGCTTTTTCCAGATTTCATATGCTCATGTGCTGCAAAGTTGAGAGCTACAGTTGAGTGTTGAGTGGATTTTACAAGGAGCTAAGCGCTTCAGGGGAAGAGAAGTTTAGTGCTGTTTATGGTGAGTCGGCTTGCATTGTTAATAGCACAGCAGGTAGTGTACTTGCTTTCAGAGCCAGAAGGCTGTGGGTTCTACTCAGTTGCAGCTGGTGACTTCAAATCAAAGGGAGGGCTGCAAGAGACAGATGAATGAGTGGGGCCAATGGGAAGGGGTGTGACCAACTAGAAAGGGGTGAGCTATGCACCAAAACCACAAAAACTGGGACTTTAATTAAATATGCTGCCCTGAGTGCCAAACAGTCATTATGAGAGTCCAATGAAGACAAAATGAAGTGTAGAAGAAAAAAATATTTCAATGCATGACAGCTTACTTAATATCTAGATGGAAACAAAAAGGTTGTAAGGCATGAAAAAATAAATTACTTTTTAAATACATTACTGCCAGCCAAAATCAAGTATAAAAAAAAACAAGCAGCACTCAACTCAAACCACTTCTCCTTGCACTGCAGTTCTAATTATAATTTATATTCAGCTTTATAAAAATACCAAGTAACATGCTGAAAGTAGCAATCTCTGTGATACCCCCACTTGTTAAAATGTTTCTTATCTAAAAAAGACCTGCTTCCTAACAACAACTATCTACTTGTTTCATGTGGAAAACACTATCAAATTAAAAAATGAACAGCAAACAAGAAACAAGGTCAAGATAAATTGCTTAAAGGATTACTGCCAGGTTATGAACCACACATGATAGACTGGCATTCTGTTTAGTTTACTGGTAAAGCCTGCAAAGATGACTGCAAGTCTCCAACAAATGTAGTGAGCTTCTGAAAATACTGTAATCCTGTCCTTTATTACAAATACTGTCATATGCATTTCAATACCTAAGGCTTATACATTATCTAGTTATGTAAATGTTCTCTGCATGGCAACAACAAAAAGGCTTTCAGTGTTGGTAATCCTTTAACAGTATGCTTACTGAAGCTTACATGCATCTTACAATCTCAGACAAGCTTACCTGATGGTCATTAAAGCCTTGCTACTTAAACACAGAGCAACACGCAGTGCAACAACATGCATTTTCTGAATAATAATAAGCATGAATCAACAGTATAAAAATATGACAGAAAACCAGAACATTCTGCAAAATCAAGGACAGATGAAAAGCCACTGTAGTACTTGTGTTTACCTTGGATGGGAGTTTACCTTGGATGGGAGGATACTCTGCACACATACACTGCATAACTTCTCCTTGCCTTGCTTGGACATATCCAGAGTCACTAAATGGGGGAGTGCGTTGCAACAAGCATGTCACAATTTGAAATGTCTCTGGTGGATGGTGATGGCCCTGACGCATTTGTCATACCCCTCAACCTCAGAGCAAGAAATATGAACAAAGCCATAAATAGAAGTGGGACAAAGGTCCAAAAATAAGGGCAATTTTTAAATATTGCTCTTATAAACTTAGAAAGATAATAAAATAGTAGGTATTGCATTAGTATGAATTTTCTGAAGGGTATGACATCTGAAACTCAAATGTCTGTCATTATTTTGTAACTTCAGTCCTTAATGATTTGCCACTAATTTGCCAGAAAACCACAATTTTATGAAAAACAGACCAAAAATGTTTGATGCAAAAATATAAAATAGCCACACAATACAGTTGGGAACCTGTCAAAGAAGGGAAGCTTTTTAATATCAGTACTGTTAAGTTGAGCAGCTGGCAAAATAAGAGAATCTACATGCATTTCTATAACTCTGATCATTACAATTATTTGTTAATTGTAAACCCTTCACATTTTCTTCCAAAATTGCCATTTTGTGGAAGAATTATTAGGGGGAGAGAGCAACATTTTCAGCCAAAGTCAGGGACAGTTGAGAGGTTTGGATATACCTAATTCTATAAAGTGATTTATTTGCATGTACCTCTCAAAATCTTAACACAGGAAATCTGGACAAGGCCAAATATATTACGGGAACGTACAGACAGTACTAAAGATTCATGTTGTATAAAGTTAGACTGTTGATAGAATAACAGGTCTTGCTTTAGCATGCATATTTCTGAAGGTATGAAGTCTGAAACTCAGTCTCTGTCATTATTTAGTGACTTCATTCCTAAATGATCTGCCAGAAAACCACAAATTTTATGAGGAACAAACCAAAAATAAGAAGCAAAAATCTATTCATTCTGTGAAAATCTGGACAGTTGAGAGGTATAGTTCAGCCGGGGCTGTCATTGAGTTTGCTACCCTTTCCCCCTCACAAAATCATGGTTGAATGGGGCCTCCCCCCTGCAGACATTCCAATGTCCCATTATTTGGCTATTTCATCCCATTTACCATAAACACTGTAATGTGCATACTGCTTTACTTCTACGATGATTTGGATTTCATTTAAAAGTTTTATTTTACATTTTACAGAACAAACACTAATAGACATCTGCTAAACAAAGCAATGCAGTCTCACAGTGAAAATAAACTTAGCATTAAAACTTCTCTGCCCTTGAAACTCACATTCATTGATAGAGCATTAAAACCCACATTCAAAGAAAATACAGCTGGCCAGTGACAGATAAAGATTAACTTTAGGCTGTTTTCAAATCATAGGCCCCTTGTACATGAAACGTACATGTGTTCTTTGATACACATTCCTAATTGTATTAAATTATATTCCTTGTATAATACAGTACAGTTATTAGAGGGCATTTTAAATTTATTGTTTTGAACATTTCTCCAGTAAACAATGAAACAAAATGCATGCAGAAATAATGACAAAACTGCCCAATTCAGAATATTTCCATCATAAAAGTCTACTTAAACTTCTACAATCCACCAATATCAGTAAATATGCACAATCTCTGCAGAAGTAAAAGTCATCTAAATAATTCCACATTAAAGATATCTGTAACTAATGAAGATGTTGTTGCTAGCAAACAATTTTATATTTTATTGTTTCCTTTACGAATAAAGTGCCTGTTGCCCTTGAGGAATAAATTGCCCATGTTACATTAAAAAATGATAAGCTAGTAATATTGCAATAGGGAATGGATGGCAAACTGATAACAGGTTCATAGTTACTAGGTATCTCCACCAAAGAGGACATTCTCAGGACTGTTTGTACTAGTTATGAATTATACAATATTTTCATATATATTTATATATATATATATATATATATATATATATATATATATATATATATATATATATATATATATATATTAATATTTCCAAAGCCAACTTACTTAGAGACTGTAGCATAACATAATGTAAAACACTGAACATACAGACAAGAAGAAAATCTCACTAGAGATGCAAAAGAAAAAAAATATGTCTGAGGGAGAATGATTCCTTCATTATGGTATCATAATCAGACTACTACTGTCTTTCGGCTTTTCCCGGTTAGGGGTCGCCACAGCGGAACTCCGGTCCGCTAATGATTGGCAGTAGATTTTTACTTACTGGCTTGCCGGGCCTAACGCACAGCTTTCAATGAAGGAACGCCCATTCACACATGTCGACACACAGAAGACGCTCTAACTGAGAATCGAATGTGCGACGTCTAACTGTGAGGCAACAACGCTACCGCAGCACCACCACCGCAGTACTGACAAGTAAAATACATGTAGTCTGTGGCTTTGCCTGGCACTACAGTTGACGATTGATTTTGCTGATGTTGTCAGGAGATGACTCTCTCAGATCTTACAGCATTCATCACTTTTTGTATCAGTCTTTATAATGCTACAGGTAATGAAAATCAGGCAAGAGGCCTCCATTCAGCAGTCCTCAATTAAACTAGTTTTCTCAAAAATCTTGGAATAGTAGGAAGATCACCCAGGTGAATGACATGATATGATCCTTGTCACTATAAACAAAGCCATAAGCAATGCCAGAAGGAAGAGAATTCTGTGGAAACCGAAAATCATCATATTGCCCTGAGGATGCAGGAGTTTCACACCAGAAGGTGAACAAGTTAACCAGCTCCACAGGAACAAACAGACTTCCTTGAACAGTTTAGCTCCATATGTGCTTCAAGACATCACAGGGTGCATAGTTCCTGTTTCAGAAGGCAGATGCACCCTGACCAGTCTTTGCTTCTTTTCAGCATTTTGATGAAATGATAACTTTGAAAGGCATTTATGTTCTGCCCAGATGCAATATCAGTTTGTCAGTACATATCTTTACACAAAGGTATGCACATACTCAAGAAATGATGGCTGTAAAACAAAGTCCCTCAGTCAGAAATACAAAAAGCCTTCTTGTTTTAATGATCAGGGTACCTTAACTTTTGGCTAATGGAATGCAGGAAAAATGATGATGTGATATGTAATTTTGTGTATATTTCAGGGAACTGTTCTTAAGATGTATTTTAGAAAATTTGTGGATCTGTAAGTATTCATTAATATGTATTGAAGTACTGGAAACCATACCTCTCAGCCTCTTAGTGCAATAAATCTGATCAAAGCCTAAAATAATGGGGGACAAAGATACAAACATATTTTAAATATTGCTCTTATAAAACTTAGAAAGTTGCTAGAATGACAGGTATTATGTTAGCATGCATTTTCTGAAGGATATAAAGTTTGAAACTCAAATCTGTGTCATTATTTAGTGACTTAAATCCTCAGTGATTTGTCAGAAAACCACAAACATTATGAGGAGCAGACCAAAACACGAGGCAAAAATCTGGACATTCTGTTAAAATCTGGGAGTTGAGAGGTATGCTGGAAAACAATTAGTTGCCACCAGAGTTCCTTTGTCTTTGGAGATGTTTTGGAATAATATATGTTTTACCATTTCCCATGCTTGGTTTGCTGTCCCAGGACTAATACTTCATTCCTAGATACTATTTCACCAAATGATGGCCATGCTTCTGGTTCACAGTTATCCCAAAAAATACATTAAAGCAATACAAGCTGACAATACAAATTGACCACTTGTTGGGTATGGGAGATCACTTTCAAAATGTGACACATTATTCACATCCCTAAAGAATCTTGAACGCTGATTAAAATGGTAAACAGCCCGAGACAGCAGCACCAGCTTATTTTCTGTCTTTATGTAACTGAAAGGTAAATATGCGATCTGAGGAATGAATCACCAACACTACTATTGGACATTAGTATATGCTGTTTTAAATTAGGTATGTGCTGCCCTTCAGTTTTTTATAATATGAAAGTTGTCAGGGTGTTCAGAGGGGGACCCTGCCTATCTCCTGATGTAATGTTATGCCGTCAGTATCAAGTCAGTGAGTGGCTAGCTTGGCTACCACACCCAGTCATACCTTTAGCCATGATACCATGTAGCCCACTGACTGCCTTCTGGTCTTATCACTGTACATGCTACCTTAATGCTCTGACTGGCTGTCTTCTGGGGTGTTTCTACTTATATGATTTGATTATTTTACATACTGTACCAAGGCAGGTACATGCATCTGCTGATCCTACACTGTTTCATCCATTCATAAAATATGTTTTTAATAATAATTTTATATGGGCTACACTTCTGAATGTACATTGTGATGTTACTGTTTTCGGTTAGTTTTATTTCACAGAGTAGCTTCTTACTGCTTGCTGACAGTATTCTGTAAATAATACATAATACATTCCTATTATTTATTTATTTTGCTTTCTTTCTGTCTTCATAACCTCAGTAAGATAATAGGTAAAAGCTATTTTCTTATGAGTGAACCAGTAGCTTTCACATGCTTAAGTGTAATTTTTTTATGAAGGCATCCTTAAGGTAGTATTGTACTGTGTGTATAAGATATATAATGGATCCTATCTAATGTACAGGACAAACATAACTGATTCATGAACAGAATGTATTTATGGAAATGGGCAATCTTAGGGCAGCTTGGGGAAGTGTAAAGTGTATTGAGCATGCTTGGTGCTCTCTACGATTCAGTAGTATACTGACAGGGTACTCACATGTGAACCACATGCCTGAAAAAGGCAAGGACATAGCATGCCAGTCGGAGAGTTAAGCACAGACTATGACTTTAATATTTTACTAACTTTGGGAGGGGGTGCTTAATAACCGTTAACTGCTGGGGTGGATGGAGAGAAATTGTAATGGCAAGGAGGTGGGCAGGATGAGTAACATTGGTATTTGTTGTGTGTGTGTGTGTGTGTGTGTGTGTGTGTGTGTGTGTGTGTGTGTGTGTGTGTGTGTGTATGTGTACTGAAATGGTAGAGGTAGGAGATTGGGGCTGACAGACATCAAACAAATGAACAAAGTTACTGGAACCATAACCAACATACAACCTGCAGATGTGCATGGTATAGCACATTGTGTGCACTTCAGTTTAATTGTATTATTGGTTAACTTTAAAGGTTATTACACTAATTAATGGTGCACAGTGTGATCCTAGTATACACCTTGCATGCTTGCCATGCCATTTGTTGTGGTGGCCACATTTCACTATTCTGGGCAGTGGTGCTGCTGCTGTTATAGCATGTGACAGAGATGTGAGGCACACAACAACAGAGGACCACAGTTATCTGGACACTGGTACATTCACGGTATGATTCAAAAATGTCTCAGTCTCATCGAACATTCTGTTATGTCTCCTTATTAGTGGAGAAATTTCATCACAGAAGGATCCTTTTCTAACACCAAAGGAATTTGTGGGTATAGTAGTTACACTGATTCTCATGCTAGTGACTGTGTAAGTATTTGTGTATATTGTATCATCTTAGATACCAGTGTTTGCAGTAACTAGAGAATGTTTTTTTTTTTTTTTTGTAATGTTATGGATGTCACACTTCATATAATGTTGCCAGTCCAAATCCTGCTCTGGCATATCTTAAATGACTGTATGTGGCAACGTTGATAAACAGCTCAGGCTCCATACCTTGGTATGCAGGCTTATCTATTGTGAATCTAGCCTAGCCATTACTCTTCTGACTGCCTTCATTTGCTTAGCTGTTCTTTGCTTAGGCTTGTACTGGCATGTAGATGTGGCTGTTTTTTTTTTATGTGTAACTCATATTAACAGTGGGCCATTTGTGAACTGAGCAGAGCTGTGGGTTAAAACTGTCCTGTGTACCAGCCCTGTGCATTGTGGACTAACTTTATGAATCTTGCCCACAGGTATAGGTTCATAGGTAAGTACTAGGCTATCTGTCCAAGGGCATTTATAAGCCTAGCCAGAGTGTGTTGGCTTTCACCACCCCCTTAGATTAGTTCCCTGTACCTCTGACAAGCAGAGCCATTAGTTCCCTGCGCCTCTGTCCAGCAGAGCCACTGCAGTGATCCCCAGGGTAAATTTTCTGTTTCCCATCCACCCGTCAAGGTTTCTCTTGAAGAGCGCTAGTGAAGGGCTCTGCCTGATGTATATTGGAATCTTGTTCCAAAGCATGGGGAGTCTCTGGGTCAGGAATCTATCCCTCCAGCATGTCCTACTTATCGTTGTGGTAAGGTTTATATCCATAGAGCGTGTGGCTCTCAGAGATTTGTTTTTTTTTTAGGTGGAGCATATCCATCAATTCTGGGTTGGACATGGCCTTGTATGTCAAGCGGAGATCACCTCTGAGCGGTATGCAAATGAGTACAGCTGGAGTTTCTTTAGTCGGGCTGCATAGATCATCTGTTTGAGGCCTGAAATCCTCTTGGTGAGGTACTTTTGTGGTCTTTCCAGCTGTTGCAGGTGTCTTGTAAGGTACATCCAAAATGGGGCATTGTATTCTATAATGGGTCTAATAAGTGATGAGTAGAGAGACACAATAAACTCCTTTGTTCTGGATCCGAACCCTTTTGAGATTAGGTGGGCCACGTAGAAGGATTTTCTAACCACCTTGGCAATATGATTATCAAAGGAG
>NC_056732.1:1394834539-1394879539 GCF_019279795.1 Protopterus annectens
TGTATTTTGTGCAAAAACTATAACAAACATTTAAAACTTTTCTGCTATGCAGTTCTTTGCTTTTATCATCTTGAAATGACCTGATGATTTAAGGCTGTCTGCTTACTTTCCCAGTGCCTAGTACAGATATCAGGAGAATAAGTTAACATTTGTAGTCTGAGGATGTGTATTTATGTAATTAAATCCATCTGGACTCAATTCACTTGAATTCTGCAAAACAGACCATTCCAGTATTTGCTAGCAGGACAAATGCAATGTAACTAAAAATTATGCAAACTCGCCATATCTGTTTCTCTTTAGTTTTTAGACAAATAGTGGCTAGGAAAACCTGGGGTATTATCCAAATCAGAAAACAATAGTGCTAAAATTGTGCATCACATGGTAAAATATTGCACAATCCCAGTACATTTGCTTTAGTACAGTGCATTTTATTCTGTTGTTGAACAAAGAAGGGGGTGGAATGTCATGGCATGGAGTTAATTAAGTTATCATGTTTTGCAAAGTTACTTTTATTTTAAAGGGATAGCCTCAATGTTTTGCCTTGTGGGCCTGAGAATTTCAAATGGGTACTTCTGCTGTAATCAATTTGCATTTTGATTTCCCTTTTGTAGTAGTTTCACATGTGTTGCATATCAATAATATAGAATTTTGAATGTATACTGCGGTGGTGGTGCTGCGGTAGCGTTGTCGCCTCACAGTTGGACGTTGCCCGTTCGATTCTCAGTTAGAGTGTCTTCTGTGTAGCGACATGCGTGAATGGGCATTCTTCGTTGAAGGTTGTGCGTTAGGCCCGGCAAGCCAGTACGTAAAAATCTACTGTCAGTCATTAGCGGACCGGAGTTCCGATGTGGCGACCGATAACCGGGAAAAGCCGAAAGACACAAACAAACAAAACTGTGATGGTTTCACCTGTTTGAAGACTTGTGCTCTGTAGTGCCTTTCTGGTAAAATTTTAAGCAGGAGCATCCAGTTTTGCATAGAACATGTGGAACTTTAATCATTTTGTCTTGTTTTTCATAACTGATAAAATAATTTTCAATATCCTGCTTCCAACTGGAAGACGTGTGGATATCCCTTGACATCCCCCTGCTGTCAAAAGCAAATAAACTAGTGACTTACAGGCTATGCAGCTTGACAACATGGTGGAATTTAACTAGTACTAAGGGACTGTGAAAAGCAGCAGCATTAGGTTGCATATGCAGACTGGCTTCAGACTTAAGTTTCTTACTTTTCCTTCCCTAGTGTAATATGATCAAGTTAGGTTCTGCAGAAGTGGGGACTAAACTATGGATAAATAGTTTTCTTTTTGCATCCTGACCAAAAAAGGAAAAATCTCATCAGCAATTACATTGAGAGGAACAATGTGTGGAATTCAACTATCACAGGTTGTCATGAATGGAATCATTTTGACAGATTCATTTTGGCTCCTTGTTTCAGAAATAGCAGTACCTGAGGTAAGCACTGTAAAATTAGCGTTTGTTTTAGAGAAGCGTAGCCCTGCTCACCCTCTCCCATTCTCCCAAATGTTTTATAACTATCTGTGAGGTTACACTACTGTTTGCAAAGGGACTGAAAGTCAATGGGAGTGAGTCCAGCTTACAATGATGAGAAATGTTGCTGTATGAATAATCAGTTAATTATTACTTGCCCCCTAATATTCTGATGTCCATCTAGGGCACCTGTAATACTATACTTTCACCACTGCCATTAACCACAAAAGTGCCAGCAAAGATTTATGAGTGAAGATAGTGGCTGTGGTTGGTTTTTCCAATCAGAATCTGTTTCCAGATACAGTACTGCTATTGGTAAGCATGCATGACTCTTGAACACCCTTCTAGAACCACAGTGGCCAGCATGCATGGCTCTTGAACTCCCCTCTAGCACCCATGTGGTTAGCATGCATAGTTCTTCAACAGCTATCTAGAAAATCTACAGTGACTGTCACTTAAAGATTTATGTTTGCAGCCCCCCCCCTTCTACAATCAATTATCTTGTGTGACATAAATGACAGCATGCTAGTCAATGCCCATTCTGAAGTAAACATAAAGAAATCAGCCAGATAAGTTATAATGAGAGGCACTTAACTATACAACTGACAGTCCCAATAAGAGTGCTAGTTTACCACTGAACCCTGGCCTCATGCCTGTTATTGAACCAATAAAACTGACATTACTTTTGTATTCCCTTATGAACTGAACACCTCTATGCAGCTGTGAATTTGAATTGGCTGTAACCTTTCCAAAAGTATTGCAGGGCATTGAGTACCTTTTACAATGTTATAAGTATTTGGAATGTTTTACTGTCCCTCTTCCATACCACTCAGTCTTTTAATGCAAGAATTCTGGACAAAGCCAAATGTGATGAGGAGAAAAAGGCTCAAAATTAGGGGCAGATTTTAAATATTGCTCATAAAATTAGAAAGTTGTTAGAACAACATGTTTTTCCATTAGCATACATTTTCTGGTGTATATGACGCCTGAAACTCAAATGCCTGTCATTATTTAGTGACTGAAATCCCCAATGATTTGCTAGGAAGCCACAAAATTTATGAGGAACAGACCAAAAAAAGAGAGAGAGAGACAAAAATCTGGACAGTTGAAGTATTCCTCCCTAGCCCTTATCAGAGAAGTTCATCATCCTGCAGAGATCCCTGCTTTCTAATTTTTTGCATTAGATGAGTAAAACTATCTTTATCTAAAGAAACCCCAATGTATATAATACATAGTTCATACTCCTATTTCAAAGATATGTACGTGGGTATATATGTGAGCTAGCAGAGGTTAATTGTCCATTTACTCCACCTTAATTTTCCAGTTAATACCCTTTCATCTGCCCCTTCCTCCTGGTTTTCCATCCCCTTTCATACATCCCAAGCCTTTTTAATGGATTCAGTATTTCTCATTCTGGAAGTCCATCCTCCTCCATCTATCAGTATTGTTTTAAATTAGTACTTTAATGGGTGCAGGTTAAAATTTGCCCCTTCTACTTATAGATGATGGTTCTTCCTGCCTCCCCCATCCTTCGCCTTGAGTTGCCTTTCCTCATTTGTTTCTCCTTAATGATTTTTTTTTTGCAGCTAGATCATATCCCATAGAAGAAAATTAATTTCCTTCAACTCGTCTTTCCCACTTGTTTCTATAACTGACCTGGATGCCTTACTTTGGACTATTTTTGGACACGATAGAAACCTGCAAGTGGTCAGTGCCTCTTCTTCCCACCAGACCCATGGGGCCCCCCCCCTGTCTGATGTTGACAACCTGTGGAAACAGCTCATGGAGCATTCAATCATACTGATGGGGGTAGTAATGGTAGTAAAGGCATCTTCCTGACCTTGCGCCATCTGCTTCTAACCATAGGTAGTTTTTATATGCTATAGACGTCCTATGTGGAGCGGCATTCGGTGTGATACACTCACTCCCACCCATGATGCATTTACTTCTGCCCTCACGTGTCTGCACATATGGGCCTCAGGGACACTAATGCTGCCCTGCAGCCTCTGCTAAACAGCAGCATTAGGCCACAAGAAAATTCAAGGGCGATGACTTTGGCAGCCACTCAAGCCTACATCTCTAGTCATCTATCTTTCCAGGTTATTAGTCAGTCCAACATCACTAGCACCACAGGCAGATTCCTACCCCTGCGTCAATGGGCCAGTTTCCTTTGGACCATTGTTGCATTATGTATGTATGTATGTAATTCTTTTACATCTAAATAGCTAAAACCATATGCAGAGCTAGCCCTTTATCTGTTTGTGCCTGAGCAGTGAAGCCGCATATGTGGAGCTAGCCCTTTACCTATCTTTGCCTTAATAATAATACGCAAGTGCATTACAGATCAGAGTGTTTATTTATGGCAGGCAAGTGATGAGAAAAGGTGGGTGCGCACTCGCGTTTTTTATGCAATTGCAGTATACTTTGTCAAATGTACTTTTTGTCAACAAAGTATACTACTGTAATTTTTAAAAGAATGTTTTTTTTGAAGCCAGGAAATTTTGAATGCTGGCTTACTGAATGTGTTTGTGAGCTGTGTGGAGTCTTGTCAATCAACGATAATTTCACAGCTGGTTAAAATGCATCTATGTAGTACTAAGCATTATTAAATGAACATAGCTTCCCCTTCTGACCATACAGCTGGTCATCTGTTGTGTTAACCTATTCAGTACTCTTTCAGAATATACAACATTATTAACCATCAATTTGATGCTAAAGTTAAAGTAATATATTGATAAGTAAGTCTGAACTCCAGATTGCCTATATCTATACATTTTCTGCATGTCATGCAGGAAAACAGACTGAGATGTTGGCTAAATTAAATGAATTAAGCCTTAAGTACACATACATGACTCTGTGTATTTATTATATGTATTGTAAGTGTAAAAAATACTATCAAAAGAACAGATTAGAGCAAACTCCAGCTGATACATGGCCAAAGGCTGGCACTGAAATAAAGCGGTAGAAGTTTGAATGCAAGATGATCAGATATAGTTTGTGTCTTGGATGTGGGATGAGGGTATGGAATGGGAATTTAGAAATTGCAAGGGATGGCTAAACATGAGAATGGAGCTGACAACTGAAAGGAATTATGTGGCATTTTATTATATGTTATCATTATCACCATATTTAGGCTTCATAATTTATAGTTTACCTGCACGTGTTATTTTTTACCAGGAATGTACATTTTTCATCTTATGCTGAAAACAGGAATCTTTTTCAAGGTCGTGTTGAAAGGCATTATTTCATTTTTAAAGCAAATCTATTCAAGTCTCTGGCGAGTGAGATATAAGCTCCAAGATAGTGTGTGTGTGTGTGTGTGTGTAGTGCACGTGAGTGTGGGTGCGTGTAGTGCACGTGAGTGTGCATGTATGTAGTGCACGTGAGTGTGTATGTGTGTAGTGCACGTGAGTGTGCGTGTGTGTGTGTCATGGAGGGGGGAGGCGAGAATTCCAGAACTGACTAGGGTCATACATAGTTTGAGACATTTTTAATAAGCATGATTAACATGACTGATGTTATAATTTGGTAGAAAACTTGTGTGAAAAATATAGCAACAATATAATTTATGGACTGAATAGTTAAATGTGAGACCAACTTTGTTCTGTTACATAGGAAAAGAGCTACAACCATATCTAAGTGTGAATGAGGTTATGGAAAATTGGAATTGAGATATGTGTATGGCTGTTTTCACTGAGATATTATGGTGACAGTTTTTTCTGGAGAACAATGAAAACATTACATTTGTAAAGAATTGAAATACCTTTAAAGGAATCAACTAAGTTTGAGCTGGTGATATATTTCTGAAATGTGTTAATTAACAGTTTGAAAATGTAAAAGGTTTGAATCAGAAGCAGTAAAATAAAATATTTTTTCATCCTTAAGGATATCTAGAAAAATCTTCTGTAGGAAGATGTTTGTTTATCTTTTCGGCTTTTCTCGGTTAGGGGTCGCCACAGCAGAACTCCAGTCCACTAATGATTGGCAGTAGATTTTTATGGTGCCGAGTTGCCAGCCCGACTCTCAACCTTCAGCGAAGGCACACCCATTTACGCATGTCTTTCGGAGGTCACTTGACCACGGGGAGGACATGCAGACTCCACACAGAAGGCACTCCTGCTGAGAATCGAACAGGAGAACCTCTTGCTGTGAGGCAACAACGCTACCGCTGTACCACCGTGGCTGTAATTTCAAAAATAATCAGAGTTCTAGATTCTTTTGGTGTGTGAAGAAGCAGGTAATGGGCTGTCTGGTAAATTGAGAATGATCAGAGAGCAAAATACAAAAAACAGACTTCTGCTTTTGTTTTGGTACTGAAACACAGGAATATTTTCTCTTAATGCAATTTTTGGTCCTTACTCCCCTATGTAACCATATGGCTTCTTTGCCTTATTTTCCTAATCATTCTACCCTGCTTCTGGAATTATAACTCCAAGAGGGAAGGGTAACGAATGGGGACTGTGGCCATTTCTTGTCTGGGTTACTCTGCCTAGTCTTTTTGTCCTGGAGTGCCATACTGGGTCTTGCCCAGATAGTGCTTCTATAACAGGACTTTACTATTTCCCTTCCCTGCTGGGATGAGTAAGCCCAGCATCTGGGATCTTGGTGAAATCCAGATTACTTTTGATTTGAACTCAAGTCACCTATGGATTTGTCAAGGGAAAACCACAGAACTATTTTATGTTTTCTTTACAGTTCACTTTATCTTTTTCCGTCATATCCGCTCTGTTGAATGGGTGACTGTCTATCAGAACATCTAGCCACCTTTTGTCCAAAAAAGTTCCTTTGAGTTGGCATAATGGTTAAGGTCTTCACCTCCCATGCAGAATTTACAAGGTTGGATCCTGACATCCAGTCAATACCCATTTGGATGTTCTTCCTGTATCTTTGTGGGGTTCCTCCCACCTCTGAAAAAACATGCCGAGTGTTTCCATCTGAAATTTACCTAAGAATGGAGCTGTGGTCATCAACACATACCCTACGTAGTACCTTATGAGGGGGAAGAGGTGTATAGACAAGCAGCTTTGGGCCTGTACTGTGGCGCATAGTATCCTCAAGATAGGAGAACAAAGACCACAGACTACATGGTGTGGCAAGGCTAGCCACTCAGTGGAATAAAATATAATAATGTATCCAAATGGGCATGGGCATTTGCTGGTGATAAGATGACTCAACCTGAGCTTACCTGTGTCAGGAACCCATGCTAACAGTGGAAGGGGTATATGTGCCCCTATTGGCCAGTGTGTGCCTGCCATAAAGCCCAGTAACTCTGGTTCAATAAGCTATTAAATGACCAGTATCCAGTTGCCCAGCTTGGGTTGCCTGGAATAGTTCTAGCAAACGATGGGTGTAAAACCAACCTGCCAAACATGAACTAAGAATTGCTACCCTCAATGTAGGTTTGCTGACAAGATGGACCTTGGAAGTGGATGGCATGGTGGTAAGGAGGATGTTGAACATCCTATCCATTCAGCAGACAGGATGGAAAGGCAATGTAGCAAAGCCACTAATTTTGGAATCCAAAGTCTACTACTCAGAAAGAAGACAGACTATATGTATAAATTGGGGTGGGAATTATGGTGAGGCAGAGGCATCAGAATTAGTGACAGACTCATGGCAATCAGACTACAGCCTAATGATAGGGCATTATTCATTATTTATTTATTTGTCTCTGTTTACTGGGAAATTCTAGCTGGGTAATGCTAATTTTCAGTGGAAGCCTGGGGAGAAAAGCTCCATTTGTTTACACTGCATTATACTTATTTCCAGTTAAACACAGAGTAGTTACTGCGTGTGCATAAATGTAAATAGAAAAATAGTTACATTTATACCTTCTAAGAGTTTACAGAGGTAGAAGTTACTAAAGAGAAAGTCCACATGCAACTTAGTGGATTGCACAGACAGCATTTATATATAAAAACTGTTTTGTCATTTCAGTGAGAGGTTGAGAGTATTCTGTTTAAGGAGAGCATTTGGATAGTATTACATGTCCAGCACAAAGTCTTAAACTGGTGATGAGCATATGCAGGACCATGTCCCATGGCAGGGCTGTGATAATGAGAAAATTAGTGCATTCAGACAGCAGTTGCAGGACCTACTAGATAAAGCAGGACTACATGAATTGGTGTTGATTAATGGGTGACTTGAATGTACATATTGGGACAGACAGAACTGGGTATGAGGTCTGCTTGGGTCCACATGGGTGTGGAAACAGGAATAAAGAAGGGGGCCATTCTAAACTTCTGTATGGAAAATGGCTTGATAGTAGCCAACACATGGTTCAGAAAGAGAGTCACAAGATCACATACAAGAATGACCAGCATACAACTCGGGTAGACTTCCTCCTAGTAAGTAAAGGGCACTGCGGAAGAATCAGTGATTGTTTCACTGGAGATGACTTTGCAGTCAGCCCATAGCATGAACCACTGGTTGCCACACTTGGCTGCAAGCAATTGTCAGGGAAACCACTAAGGTCAACAGAGACCTGGCTGAAGACCTAGAAGGTGACTCGGGAGAAAGCATGACAGTTCAAGGAGTTACTCAGGGCTCTAGTATCTCAAGAAGAAGAGGAAAAAGATGGAGTCATAAAAGAATGCCTGTACCCCCAAAACAGTATGTGTGAGTACTACAGAACAGATATGGGCCGAGCCAGGTATGGAAATAAGGTATATAAGGAAAGCTGGTGGTGTAATGTAGAAGTCCAGAAAGTCATCAAAAGAAAGAAGAAGAACAAAAAAAAACTGGTAGATAAAAAACCAGGCAAGGAAGGACTACTACTTGGCTAACAAAAAGTCTTTGCAGTAACAAAGAACAAGGCTTTAGAGGCACTCTACCAGCTTCGGGAAAATAAGTTGCAAAATGGCACAAAGAATCCATATCAGGTTGCAAGGCAAATTTAGAAAGATAAAGAAGATGGTTGGACACTCTTTATAAGTCAGACCCCCTTCATAAGGGGTGCCAGCAACAACCTGCTAAACAGTCCACAGGACATCAAAGGCAGATTGAAGGAGCACTTCCAGCAGCTTCTGAATAAAGAAAACCCAAGAGAAACTCTACTGTCCAAAAAGATATAGCCTATAATGAGAGAAAAGGAGGAGCCCGCCATAGAAGAAGTAAGAACAGCACTAAGGACAATTAAGTCATGATAAGCAGCAGGCTCAGATGAGGTCACAGCAGGTATGATAAAGTTGCTGGGTAAGATGGGGAGAAATGGCTCCTGTGTGGCAAGAAAAGCATATACCACATGACTGCACAATAAGCATACTAAACTAGTGCCATTCTTCAAGAACAAAGGGCACATTCACAACTGTGGGTAGTACACTCGTGTCAGACTCCTGTCACATTGCATGAAAGTTCTGGAAAGGGTAACTGATAAATGAATATGCAGAATAGTAGAAAGTACGATTACATTTGAGCAGTTAGGATTCAGATCAGGATGCAGCACAAGCGACCAGATGTTTACAGTGAGACAGAGTTAAGAAGAAGCTAGAGATGAGGAAAGAGTCCAACTGGGCATTCCTAGACTTGGAGAGAGCATATGAGAACTTCCCAAGAAAGCTGATTTGGGCAATCCTGGGGTGGTTTGAAGTCCCAGAACCATTATTAGAATTAGTGCAAAGACCTAATGACTCAAGTATGAACAGTGTTCGGACTCTAAGAGGGTTCCCAGTGGGAGTGAGTGTGCACCATGTTTCGAGTCTGAACCCTTTGCTGTTCATACTGGTGGTGGACTAGATAAGCAAACATGTCGGAGGGGACCGATCAAAGTTGCTGTATGCAGATGATGTACCATTATAAATAGACTCTGAGCAAGAACTTCAACAAAGGATAGGGTATAGAATGTAAAACTGAAGGCACATGCAATGAAACTGAATGCAGATAAGGCAGTTGTAATGGCAGATAATAGGGGAAATCAGAAGAAGCTGAGAACTGATATAGAAAGAAAAGTAGTGAGACTGGTTAACAACCTCGGGTATCTGGGAGGAGTTGTTGAAGAAAAAGAAAATTGGAATGAGGAGGTCAAAGCTAAAATCAAAGGGGCTGTAGCCAACTGGCTCAGAATGTCATGTATGCTATATGACAGAAAAAAGCTGAAAAATAAGGTGTACAAAACAGTGGTGCAACCAGTACTACTGTATGATACAGAAAACTTGGCAGTAAAGGCAGAGAAGTTGAGGAAGGTAGAGGCAATAGAGAAGTGCCTGAGATGAGTGGTAGGATGTACACTGTGGGACAAACGAAGAAATGAAGACATAAGGGTGGAAGCCAAACCAGTTCCAGTTGCAGAAAAGGCCAAAAAGAACAGCTTATGGTGGTTTGGGCACATATGCAAAAAAGCAGAAGACAGTCTTGTGAAGAACTGGGACAAACAGAACAAGGCAAGAGGAAACAGGGGTGTCCATCAAAGAGGCAGATGGAAGACCTACAATAGTTAGGCAGGAGTGCTGATAAAGGCAGAGAAGCACTGAATACAGAGATGGCAACAACTGACATGGCACCTTGACCCCATGTAGAAAAAGGGAGGACAAAGGGGATTGATGATGATTATGATGATGATGATGTGAGGGGTTCCACTGAAAAAATGTATATACTTTTGTCTTCATCATGAAACAATATATAGAACAGCCTCCTGCACCCTTCCACAATTCTATATGGCTAAATCTACTAACTGTGTGATTGTAAAACATTGGGGTAAGGAGACATTTTCTTACCAGTAGCATTCCGTAATTTTGCTGTAGTTAGTTGTAGTTTTTGATGAAACAATAGAATCGGTGAAAAACACTGGTTGATTTCTGTTTCATGAAAAAACATACTCTGTGAATCACATGCCTCCTAAATCTAATCTCACAACTACTGTTTTTTGTCCTGGGTAGAGAATGAGATGCAGTGCAGTGGCAAATAAACTTAAGAATTTAGCCTTTTTTACTCCAAATAAATGAATTAGTTCCCCTTTGACTAATGGATGTTGCTCAGTTTCCATCTAAATGTAGCAGCTGTCATTATTGCACATGGTTGACAGATTCCCCATATTTGAATACTGTTGTGGCTTGTTCTATTGCCAAGTTACACACACACACACACACACACACACACACACACACACACACACACACACACACACACACACACACACACACACCTACTTTCCTAACATGTAGCAATATGCTGACCTGTTTGGTCAGGATAAAAGTAGCAGTTATTCCACTTGTGCAATTTGTCAGCTGTGAATGTTATACTGAGACTTTACCCATCAAGTACCTTTTTCCCTTTTAGATTTAGTGATACCTCTACACAATTGCCTTAACTCCTGAAATGTTCTAATGGTTAACAATCAATGACTCAAATTTTGAAGGAGGCACTGACTTGACTATCCACAGGAGAAAAAAAAATAGCTTGCATCCGGTCAATGTAGAACCTGCAGGAATGGTGGTAGGATTAGAATGCAGAGTCAGACCTAGAGCTTTTGTGTACAATAATCAAAGACATTTCCCAGAAATCATTTCCCAAAGTACTCCTTAACTGCAGTACACTAAAGGTTCCATCGGCCACTATCTTGGTTACATTCCAACTAGTTTTCCTGTATCTTAGTTTGACTAAAAGTGTTAGCCTGCATATGGAAGTTTCTACATAAAGTGAGATTTAACTTATTTTGCCTGTTAGTGATGTCCTTTCAACAAGTAAATGTGGTAGAGTAGATGTCTCCAAATGGTCATGCTACAGATGCACTGGCCCGCTACATGTATCATCAGCTTTCCATCAGTGCAGTGGTAAACAGAGATCCAGCTGCTGTACATCTTTCCAAATTTCTTAGTTGTACTGTCAGCAAACATAATGCACCATGAAAATGTACACATCTCCTGTATGTACATTAACTTATAGGATGTCCTAAAGATATTCTGCTGCAAAGTGCCAACACAAATGTTATTTCCTGATATCTGATCATAAATGGATGTTGTATGTTGTGCAAGTTTTGAGAGAGCCATGGATTACAGGGCTGTTGTTATAAACTGCAACACCCACCAGTGTTATCTTTCCAGCTTAATCAAACATGCTAGGGTGGACCCTTTCTCTGTGGTAATAACATAACTGGCGCTTGGCTTATCTGTGTGGTTGCAGAAGCATTAGCAGTCAGAACTTCCTATGAATTAATAGATTATAACAAACTGGTTACTTTACTTTGTGTTCATTGTTGCAGCAGAAATCCATAAAGGCACGATCATCTGCTTCAGCCTAAATTGTGTAACGAGCGTCTGGAAAAGTATTAATCAGTAGGGTGATAGTACTAATAAAGAAAAAAGGTTTTACTGATGAGGTGTTTCCTAGAGTTTTGCTCTCTCCTATTTAGTGTGTCTGAAAATAAACCTGAAATGTAACTTTTTATAAATTATTTTCTCTCTGACTTTGTTTACCATCCTTGACATATTTGATCACAGCTTTCACACAAAGTCACTCTTGGTGTTTTGCGTTTGACTTTTTTGTAATGGCAAAATGAACACTATTTTGACGTGCTTTCTGATTTCTAAGTAAGGAACAGTAGTCAGTAAATAAAGCTGATGTGAAAGAGGGATGAAAATCAGAAGTCTGTGTACAGTCAGCAATGAAAAGTATCTTGGATAGTACTACAGTAGGGAACAGTACCACAAACAAAATGCAAAAACATCAATGAGCTGCCAATATAGTTGGTTTTTAATACTGAAAGGTTGATGGAGCACATAAAACAGGTACTTTTTTAATCAAATCTGCTTTTGCCATTGTGTACAAGGTTCAATTAGTTCCTTTTGAGTAATTAACTTGGTTAAAGGTGTGGTATGATAAAACATTGTTTTGGGAAAAAACTGCAAGGACTGATTCCTCATGCTACTTCATAATGACTCATTGACATGATCATATAAAATGCATATTCATGTATGTATATATACAGATGTACACATAAACACTGCCATGAATGATATTCATAAATTAGTGGATTCCTAGAGTTTAAAAAGGTAGACTCCATTCATGAATATAGGAAATACATGTATGAGCTGTATACACGTGTGTGTGTGTGTGTGTGTGTGTGTGTGTGTGTGTGTGTGTGAGGAGTACAGTAAATATTTAAACTTGCTGTACTTTTAAAATATGGTCTCTTGGCTGTTTGGTATGTAAATTATCACAGTGCAGATAGAAAACATTTTTGGGGCAGCTGTGTAGTTGGGCATCTCTTAAAACCATAGCAGTCCTACTTTTACAGATTTTACCCTTTAAAGAGGGCAAAGGTACATGTTATGCCCCCACCCCATCAAAGCATGAATTTACACACACTCAGATTTTGAGTGTTATGATTTTTTTTATCAGAACTTATGAAATCAGATATTATATGCAACTTAGTAAATGAATAAATTAGCAATATCTTTACAGTCTTATTGGGTAATAAGAATTAAATCAGAGCAATGGATGTGTGTGATTTCTTAATTATCAGATGTAGTCAAAAAGTGTTTATGATTATCTTTGTCTTCAGGAGCTAATTTTAATTCATGCTCCACTTTGATCTTCCTCATGGTATCTTTCAGATTTTTGCTGCTTTTTTTTTTTGAGATTCTTTAATGTGGACATGTTTTGATTTATTATAGGCCTTAATTGCTTTTTTCCCTTTTTATTATAGAGCTCATTAATGTCTACCCTCGATGACTTTTTAGATTCCCCAGTATATCTTGTTCCGATTAGTGTATTTTGCTTTGTCATTTGTTACAAGGGAGTAAAATTCATAGGCATAAGTAACAGCTGTACTTAAATTGTTGAGAGCTTGTCCTATAGTTTTAATATGTTTGTCTTTTGATCTCCTTGTAATTCAGAGGTGTTCGTTGTGGTGGGTTGAGATGCCCTAAAAGGAGAAGATTACTCATCTGTGATTGAATTTGAATAGAGATGAGAATGTGTTTATTGGAGTAGTCAGGCAGGTGTAATGTCAGTGAAAATGAGCTCAAAAAGATTGTGTCCCCCCAGGTAAACCGTCTGTACAAGGGAGTTAGCATTTACTAAGTTTAGGAATCCTTGGGCTTACCCAGCTTTTGTGGTATAAGTGCTCCAGTTAATCAATGGACAGTTGGAAGTCACCCATCAAAAGATAACTTTATTTATGGATAGTTCAATAAGTGCATTTAGAAATCTTTTCTGGTCATCTAGGTATATGCAAGGTGACCAGTAGCAGACTACGAACTGGTAAACTGCGATGTTTGGTAAGTTCTACTGATGGGTCAAAGTTTGTTATAGGGTACTGTCATTGACATCATCTTTAGTGACTTCTCAAATGCATTTGATACAGCAAATCGTGTATTTTGTTTTAATTTAGAAGCTCTATAAATCTGAAGGCAGTCTTGTGGGATGGATTGCAAACTGGTTGAAAGATAAGAAATTAACTAGAGTACATTGTAGCACTTAATACCCTGTTATCTAGGGTATACCTCATAACTTTTTCTTGAGAATGCACTTATCAACCAATGGGAAGTAAGTTTACAGGAATCATTGTTTCACATAATTTAAACAGATGACAGCAGGGATTGGCAAAACTGTTAAATGGCAATTTAGCTTGTGAGACATTATGAATTGTGTTCATTACTAGCAACATATGGGAACAAATAACAAGATAAGTATGGATTTCCAGAAGGCCAACTAATTGAATTGCGTTCCTCATAATTGCTTGCCTAGTATTTTTCCAATATCCTTTTTTTAAAACAAGATCCTGATTTCCTATAGGATAGGATTAAAATTAATTGAAGGGGGATGAATGGGAGGATCTACGACTTTATATGAATCAGTACCTATCATTTAGATCTCTTAACTATTACTACATGCAGTGTCTACATAACAGCCTAGTCTACGGTGTATGCATAGACACAAAAAATTGGGGAAACTTTAATCACATATTGTACGCTTAGGAGGATGAAGCCTCAAGAACACTTTATGTTTACCATTTATAAGCAAATACTGTCTAGAATAGGGGCAATAGTTAACTACTAGGAAGACAGAGATGCACACACACACACACACGCGCACACACACACACACGCACACACACACACACACACACACACACACACACACACACACATACACACACACACACACACACACACACTAAATAAATTAAAGAATCTGGAAAACACTCAGAATACTAATAAGTATATGCTAAGGTTTTTTTAGTTTTTATACTGGTTAAGACTATCAGAAAGTTTAAGTAAAAGGCTTTCTATTCATTTAAAATAAAACCTCAAAATAATATCCTGTATAAACCTAGTAGTGTTCTTAAGTCCTTTTTAAGAAGTTAGTTTATTCAATGCTGGTTTGTGTTGGCATCGCTTACAGGGGTAGTTACAAAGCATCATTAAACACTCTGGAGTTTGAATGGAAACCTAAGCATGTTAAGAACACTGATTGTTAGAGTTTATTGGCTTTTTAAGATTTGGTCAAATGATTGTTATGCAAGAACTTAAATGCATCAAATTTTTTAATTAGTTCTGAGCAAATCATTTTGTTGTATGTTGTTGAGACAAAAGCGCTGAACTATTCTGTAGCAAAAATTTGTCAACCATAATTTTGGTGTTTTATTTTTTATTGGTTTAGCATTAATTTTAGTGGTTATTATTTTTCATTTTAGTTGTATTTTTTTTCCTGTAGCCTATTTATGAGGTACATTTTTTCTTGACATTACCTTTGAGGAATTCCATTTCTTCTTGGGGTATTATTATCATACTAGAGAATTTAAACATTTTCCATTTTGAACGGGTATATTCCACTGTTTTGCACACTTTATCTAGACAATGCTAGTACATTATTCTGCTAACTCCTTCACATCATTGATGTCCATAGTCTACTTGGGTTCCAGTGAGAAGGATCTAGGCACTAGGCATGCAGAATTTTTTGTTTCCATTACTAAGACACACATGGGAGGTTAGAAGGTCCTGAAATAGACAATCTCATGGTGAGTCACTAACTGCATTTCCATTTTCCATACATAGCCGATTAAACAAACAATTATTTGTTTTTTAAAAATAGAATTGAATATAACATGAGTAAAAAATGAACGGCAAATCTAAAAATTAATGGCAAATCTTGAAAAACTTAAGTAAAAAAGATGAATTGGTGTTCAAACTGGCTGCTAAGGGGGGGGGGACTTGTTTTATATTCTACACAATATTTAAAAGTGTGTAACCAACATTTGAGTAATGAAGAGGTTTACACAAAGCTGGAGATTAGTGATTATAAAAAAGCTATAAAAGAGTATGAAGAATTGTTGAATAAAGGTTTGAGGCTGAATTATTTTACTTGTGATGATGTTCCAACACACGTTCATAGGTTCACAGGTAGATACTAGGCTACTGCCCCTAGGGCCTGTATAAGCCTAACCAAAAATGTACCCTGGCTTTCGCCACCCAAGAAAATTATTTTCCTGTGCCCCTGTCGAGCAGAGCCACAGAAGTGGTCCCTGGGGTGAATTTCCTATTTCCCATCTAATCATCAAGATTTTTCTTGAAGAGTGCTAATGAGGAGCTCTGTTTGACATAGGTAGTCTGTTCCAGATTATGGGAAGTCTCTGGGACAGGAATCTATCCCTCCAGCATGTTCTGTTTATTGTGGTGACAATGTTTAGGTCCCTAGAGCGTGTAGCTCGGAGGGCTAGGGATTTCTTTAAGTGGAGCATTTCCAACAGCTCTGAGTTTGACATAGCTTTGTATGTTAGGCAGAGATCGCCTCAGAGTAGGCGATATGTAACGGAGTAAAGCTGGAGTTTTTTTAGATGGTCTGCGTAGGGCATCTGTTTGAGGCCAGTAATCCTCTTTGTGAGGTATTTCTGTGGCCTTTCCAGTTGTTGTAGATGTCTTGTGAGGTACATACCAAAAGGGGCATTGTACTCTATAATGGGTCTAATGAGTGATGAGTAGAGGGGAACAATGACCTCTTTTTTTTCTGGATGAGAAACCTTTTCTGATAAGGTGAGCCACATAGAAGGATTTCCTGACCACTGTGGTGATGTGATTATCAAAGGAGAGACTACTGTCCAGCTGTGTCCCTTATCATATTTTTGGCGTTAAGTAGACTACCAGCTATGTGGCAGTTCTTGGGTACAGAGTTTTTACCAAAGGGGATGACAATACACTTTTTGGCATTGAGCTTCAGGCCATGGCTTTGACACCAGGCATCTGTCTCAGTGAGGCCCTTTTGTAGTATGTCCACATCGTTAGGAGTTTCGATTATGGCTCCTAGTTTGCAGTCATCTGCAAACTTTGTTAGCCAAAGACCTTCTGTGTTAGCCTGTACTTCAGAGAAGTAGATACTAAACAGGAGAGGACCCAGGACTGAACCCTGTGGTACTCCACTTGTCACTGGTCTGAAGTCGGATTTGGAGTCTGCTACTTTCACAGTGTGGGTTCTGTCCATGAGCCAGTTGGCAACCCATCTTGTGACATAGGGATTTATACCTAGTTTAGTGAACTTATCTATAATTCCAGAGTGGGGGATGGTGTTGAAAGCCTTGGCGAGATCTAGATAAGCTGTGTGAACCACCTTACCCTCATCTATGGCTTTGGTGACTGCTTCAAAGAAGTCAGTCAGGTTTAGGAGACATGATCTGCCGTTTACAAATCCGAACTAGGTAGGGTCCAGAGTTTGGCAGTAAGAATTGTTTTATGACCACTTTTTTTTGTGTGCCTAAAATCCATAAAAATTTAAAAGAACCCCCCCCCCCCCCCCCGGTTGACTTATTGTCTCTGCATGTGGATATTTCACCCATAATATTGCATGTTTCGGTGCTGCAGTAACATTGTCACCTCACAGTAAGACGCTGTCTGGTTCGATTCTCAGCTAGAGCGTCTTCTGCATGGAGACATGTGTGAATGGGCGTACCTTCGTTGAAGGTTGTGCATCAGGGCTGGTAACTCGGCACGTAAAAATCAACTACCAATCATTAGCGGGCGACCCCTAACTGGGAAAAGCCGAAAGACACAAACAAACAAACAAAATATTGCATGTTTCTTGCATAATGAAGTTACCATCTTATATTAAAGACATCTTTGATTTTTTTGGGAAAAAGTTAAAGGAATACAGTGGGGAAAAAGAGATGTACTTTGGTAGATGTCAGTTTATACACAAATATCCAACATGTGTATGGAGTAGAGGCAATGGAATTTTTCCTAGGTGAAAGTCCTAAAACTCAGTATGTGATAGAACTAACATTTGTATGTGAAAGGACAACTTTTTTGAATTTAATGGGTGTCTTTAAAGATAACCAAATGTAGGGAAAAGCAATGGGGGCAGCTTTTGGCCCCATGTATGCCAACTTATTCATGTTTTTTTTGGAAAATGTTTACATTTGCAGGAATTATTTTTTTAAGAAAAGTGATTAAGTACTTTAGGTTTATTGATTATTTAATTGTCATTTGCAAGGGGGGGTTATGAAGAGGTAACAGAATTTACTGAAAGTTTACATAAAAATATGTTTGGAATTCATTTTGATGGTTTGCAGAAAGGAAGTAAAGTTAATTTGGATATTACTATAGAAGGGCAGATTAATGGAAAATTGAAAACGAAAAATACACAGGAAATTTTAACAACAAGATCATATGCTGCATGGATCAAGTTGTCATCCACCACACACACTGGCATCTATTCCGTACATGGAATTATTTAGAATCAAAAGGTTATGCAGTGAAGCGCAGGAATGTAAAAGTGAAATGTATAAAACAATCAATATGTTCCCAGATTGGGGATATGAAAGAGATAAGGTATGGGAGGGCTATAATAAAGTGAAGGGGAAGAGTAAAACATCAGATGATAATAGAAAAGGAAATAATCATAATCGAAAAGAAAGAATGAAAGGGAAAGATTATGGTTTGTTTCAAAATATACCTCCTTTTCAGGGAAATTAGAAGATTTAGTGAGGTACTACTGGACGGTTGTAAAAAGGGATGCATATTTTCAAACAACATCAATGAGTTCTTCCTTTAAAAGAGGAAGAAATGCAAAGGATATCTTGGTCCATGGGGGGTATAAAAGGCCCCTTATAGAGAGAAGTAATGAGCTATTATTTAAAGGAACTTATCCCTGTGGTACCTGTACAATATGCCAGTATGTTGTTAGAATTTTCCCTGATATTAATGGAAAAAATGTCCATGAACAGGGAACTTTCGGCTTTGGCAGTGAGGGAATAATATATGGACTTAAGTGCCCTTGTGGGAAATACTACATGGGGGAGAGTAAAGGAAGTTGTACTACTAGACTCAAGGAACATGTAAGAGATACAAAGAAAAACAGTTTAGTCCTGTAGCAGAGCATTTTCATAGCTGCCATAATGGAGATCCAGTGGGATTGCAAGCAACAGTTTTGAAACAGCTGAATAATTAATTTAATACATCTGAAGGAATTAAATATAATTTAAAAAGGAAATAATCTATTTTTGTTTTAAAATATAATGCACTTTCTCCTAAAGGTCTTGACAGGGAGTGTAACTGGAAATGTTTTATACGAGATGACTTTAAAGGTTTTAATTATTTTAATTGCATAATTAATAGGCATGATATGGTGTATATAAGGATTGCAGTGGAAATCAAAAGTATACTCTGTAAGGCTCTCAGTAGCCAAGGCACTAGAGAATTTAATCTTGTTTTTTTCTTTTAATAAAAGTGTTCATGTCAATCTTACTAATCGGACTCAACTGGCCTGGTGGTTTGTGTGGTATTTTCTTGTCTCTACAACTAATTGTGGTTCTTAGGTTCTTATAATCTCATGGTGACTCACTAACTGCATTTCCATTTTCTATACATAGCAAATTAAACAAACAAATGTTGACCTAACCTTGTCTCATCTTGCCAGATAAAAAAGTTACGGGTGCTTACCATAAAGATTTATCTTTTAGGAGAAGGTCCAGTTCTGATTACAGGCATTCTTTTCTGTAACTTACCTATCACAAGAATTTTTTTTGGGTTTGTCTTTTTGGTATCTGCCTTCATATATTTGCTGTGCTGCAAATCTGAGTGAGGTGCCCTATATATCCATATGCATAATGCAGTGCTGGCACATTGGCCTCTGGCCTCTGGGGCCCGAAGCTGAATGTTATGAGATGTCTCTGCATCTGGCATGGCAGCAGCACAGCAGTTAAGGTTAAACTGGGTGTGAAAAGAGCCTGTTTCAGACATGGGGCATAGATTTCAGCTGCATGAACTCCCTTGTTAATCCAGTTCTGGCATTAAGGATTTATAGAGCAGAAGCTGGCAGCTTGAGAGTTTCATTTGCAGTGCAGTCCTAAGCGATGTGACATAAACCATTAGAATAGTGAGCACCAAACCACAGTAATACATTAAATGCAGATGTCAATTTATTTTGTACTCTAAATGTGAGAAAAAACATAACCCTGCATTACTGAAGTACATATCTTTATTTCTGGGGCTGATTAAACAATATTCTTACTTATGAGAATATATAAACATAATTACTAAAAATTTTAACACACTGGGTTTATTTTCTTGTATTGTATACCTCTATAATATGTACTTGTATATCTACTTCAATTTGTATTATGCAAAAACTTTCTTGACTTTCAAAGTTAAGCTGATGTTATGTAAAAATTTCTGTGACTGTATGGAGCTTTTCTCCCCGGGCCTCCACTGAAAATGGGTCGTTGGGCACAGTGGACTTTCCCAGTCAATAAATAAATATGCAAAAACTCAGCTATAGCAAGTGTATTATAGTGCAATCCATATATATGAACATTGTTATTACCAGGACTTGCCCTGCTACACAGACAGCATTGCAAAACTACACTGGAAGCCTACAGATAGCTCTCAAAATTGTAACACACTTCATACTATAGCTCTCAAAACTGTAATACACTTTATAGTATACTATCATACAACTAGTTAAGTGTTAAAAAGATTTTAAACTTGTTGGCTGTTAAGAAGTGCACTTTTATTCTCACTGCTGTTTGTGTAGCAGCACAAGACATGATAGGTCATTCAGGTAACTAAAACTTGGTATGTATTGCAAATATTTATGATCGTTTTGCTGGTCATAACCATCGGTTAATGTTTTCCTGAAATGGATTAAATAAATTCACATTTTAAGCTTTGTGCTTTTCTGAATCTCTTTCTCAAATGCATTAACAACTTTGTTATGACCAGTGACGTATCATAATATTCTCTAGCCTCACCTGTTGTTGTTAGAATTTAGACTGGATTTAAAATTCTTAAGATGATGCATTATATATTACAGCATATAATACATACCTTATTTTGTTACTTAATGCCAATTCTGATGGAGACAATTTAATGTCATGATGTTTGTAGCTTAAAATGACTTGAGAGTGTAGTTTGATGTGCTGTTTACAGTTGCCATTCATCCTCAAGAGAATGTTGACAACATTCTTTCTCAAGCTACCTGTTTTAGTCTGTAGCCCTAAAACCTTTCCACATTTAAACATTTAAAGTTGAGCCTTACAAAACCTGACTTTTTATGCCTTTCCAACACTGTACTTTCCAAGTGCTTAGATAACCATTCTACTGGATTTCATTTTCTGGTTATGCATGAATATAGTCGGACATTAGAGATGCATATAACTCTCATTATGAAAAATAAATAAAGGTTTAAGCAGAGGAAAACTTTAAAAGGACTCATTGTACAGATTGATTGAACAAACGCTTTTGATATGGAAGACTTGGTACATGAAACGGTTTATCGCACTTGAGGTATTGCCACTTTTGGAGTACATACTGTGTTAGTAAGTGTAAAATGGTTTAAATATGTTTTTACAGTTGACTTCTGCTTCTTTCTGATGTATTAAAGTATTCATATACAAAGAATATGGTAATTGTGAAGTGAATAGTACAGTGTATACACTGTATGGACATACTGGATTGCTTACTGGTTAAATTTTAAGTTCATAGACTATAACTGATTGTAAGTTTTGTCTGGCATCAACCATAGGAATTTACACAGAATAATGTCTGCAACTCAATTGATGCTTAAATAGAGCTCTTGTCTCTTGTTTTTGAAATACATTTATATCAAGTTTCTACAAAAGGTCACTACTCTGCCAGTGTCAAATAGACTCACAAACTGGTATATCTGAAAGTGTTGGGATAAACAAGTCAGGCATACAGTACAGCTTTGATCCACATTCCTTCCTGATTTTTTTTTTTTTTTCAAGCATGGTATTTCAATATGACAGCCACCTGTCTGTGAACAACATTCTTCTGCTCAGAGCCAATAGAAGTTTTATTCTGTGATTGAACATCAACTTGGCTGATCTCCAATCCTGGCTGCATGTGGACTTTTCCTAAACTCAATTTTTGTAAACAGCATACTGTGAAAAGTTGTACTGGTCATAATTTTAAGACTGAGAGTCAGACTTCATCAGTCTTTGTTTTAACATCGTTCATGTATATATAACAAATCTAACATGTATATATAGCAAAGTCCTTCTGTATTGCACAGCTCATAGCAATCATTGAATATAATGCCCCACTTTGGCATGTATCTGTCCAGACATATGCAACAAGTGAAACACCCACAGAGATACTCTACTAAAAGTATATGAGGTCTAAATAGCCTGCCCTACATAGACTGACTCAAAGCCCTGTCACTATACTCTGTATCTTACAGACTGCTAAGAGATTACTTGTGCCTGGCATGCAAAGCATACTCTGACCAATTACTGATGGATTTACTGCACATCAGCAAGTCAAATGGCATTAGAAATGTCCCATCTATGGATCTAGAACTCTTCTGCAACATCAACAGAATGTTTTGGAGGGATAGGTATATCTTGAAGATACCGCTGCTGTGGAACAAAATGCTTTCTAGTCTATATTCAACCACAACTTAGAAACTTTACACCAGGACTCTCCCCTGTGCTACTAATGGACAAGGGCAGTTCCTAAGTGCTTTATCCCATGTATGGATCCCATAAAATTATCTATGGTATGATCCCAGTTGTTTTCATTAGGGGTGATGTATAGTACCGACCACGGGATGGGTAAGACCAGTCCATAACCAAATGGGATGGGTTATTTTGAGCACAAAGGGAAACTGGCTAGGTTTAAAATGGCCCTCAAGGGCAGTAAGCCTAGCACTTACCTATGAACCTATGAAATGATAAAGTACCAAAGGTATTTCTTCTGGAAATGCATCACATGCCAACTAGCAGCTTAAAATGTAAAGTCAATATTTGCATCTGAAGTGAGGAAATCATTCATTCTGCATGAAGCATTCTCACAATGTTCTATTCAGTTTTCCACAGTAACTTATGTAGCTGGCATACCTCTTTCCAAGACTTGGAGGAACTGATAGAAATAACTTTGGCACTTGTACCACCAAACTTTTAGCCATAGAGCAGTGCTAACTGTATTATTGTTTTATGAAAATGGATTGGATAAAAAAAAAATCTCATGTGCACAAGTCCTATTCACATTCATTTAACAGTTTCATTGAACATTCTACATCCTTGAGAGACTTGCACACCTCCTTTTCATTAAGAAGAGAGCCCTACAATACCTAATTATAAGTATGGCTCCCAACTTCTTTGTCCATTTATTTTTTGACATTATCCAGAATTCTTGCAAAAAGGCACAACATGAGGGCCATGTTTAAATATTACTGTAACTTGTATAGTTAATAGAACTACAAGTTTTTGCATCAACATGCATTTTTTTTGAACAGTACAGAGTATGAAACCTCTAATTATTGCCTGACTGCAATCCTCACTGATTACCAGAAAACCAATTTTTTAATGAGGGACAGGGCAAATACATGAAGCAAACTCCAGGATATTTTGCAAAATTATGGGCAGTTGAGAGGTAGAATTTTATATGTTATTAATGATTTAATTGCATACAATATATGAAGCAGCTTCAACTTTGAAGAATTTGTAGCAGCACAGATTTTTTTTTACCTTTTAATTGTCAAATACCACTTTTTTAGTATAATATTCACTGTAAGGTATTAAAATATTATTAAACCTCCTTATGGTGTACTGATGAGAATTTAGCAATCCATTTGTTTTTAAAGTCTTTGTAGATTCTTACTAAGCTTCCCCCCATCTATCTATCTATCTATCTATCTATCTATCTATCTATCTATCTATCTATCTATCTATCTATCTATCTGTCTATCTATCTGTCTATCTATCTATCTATCTATCTATCTATCTATCTCTATCTTCAGAATTGGTACAGTGGTAATGTGACTTCAGCCAACTCAAATTCTTACCTGCTGGAATGCATCTAATTTGCCTTCTCCCATAAGCCTAAAGGAATAGCATGTTTAACTTGATTTCAATTCATACTTATATTGCTTTGTCTGATAGTAAACTTTGTCCTAATGAGTTTTATTGTACCTGTATCTTTCTGAAGTAAATTTTACATATTATAGTAAAAATTGTCATATCGTTCTTTTTGGTCAATTGGGAATGTTTTGTAATGTGCTTGATATTCAAGTTAAGCTATTTTGTGAATGTGAAGAAAAGGCAGCTGGAAGTGATAAGCACTTCATCCGGGCTGCGTATTAATATTTCCTTCTAAGTGAGTGCATGTAACTCTAGTAGACCTTTCCTTTCTCCACTCTTCAATCCCCTGCTTTAGTGGCTTTGCAGTCTGCAGTTCCCAGAATACTCTTTCTAAAATAGGAGGCCTAACTGTACAGAGGATAAACTTCTGTCTGTTTTGTCTTGTTTATGAGCTCAAGTACACCCAGAGAGATTGAGAACAGAGGATTTGCTCTCTTGAAAGAGGACCAAGGATTTTACCTGTTTAACAACCCCAGTTGAGTTTAGGACCAAAACTCTGTCAAAGGTGGGTTTAAGGGGGCAGCTGCAGTGGGTGCAAGCACTTAGGGGGATGCTTATCACTGTAGTAGAGATGTACAAGTAGTATGTGAAATCATTTAAGAAGCTAGGGTCATGAAATGAGGTGGAAGAAATGACAGTCTTTTGTGTTAGGAACTCTAACAAAGAGCTGATAAAGTATTATTAAATGTCTTTAAGAGAGATCTGTCATGTTGATGCACAATATGTCTTTGCTCAGCCTGAAGATGTTCTTTTTTCATAGTCAAGTGTATTGCACCAAGAGGCTATAATAGCAGCTTCCTACAGTCTTACAGTTTAACACAACAGTTCAGAGGCAGACCAAAAAGCCATTCTCTAATTACTGGCAGTACATAATGACTCTCTGCTTAGCTGAAGACTCTAAAGTCCTAAAATAAAACAAATGCTGTTACACGAAAGAATTTTCAGTTAACACTTACAGAAGAATAAGTCAAGCCAGAGAAAAGGAAAAATAAGTGATCTCAGTAAGCTCTAAATACCCAACCCCCCCCCCCCAAGCCCACATGCAAGTGCACTGCTTTAATTTTATCTGTTTCTCTTTCTAGCAAAATTAATCTAGATCCTTGCATTTCTACAAAAGTATAAATAAGTATGCAGGCTAATATACATTTCATTGACTGAATATGGAGTTTATAGTGAAAATATCTTATGGACCTTTTTCTGATATTCACCTTGGATAATCATTTCATCATAATTTGATTACTATATTCTTTTCTTAGGCAATGCATATTTCAGCCTGATACATCCACAGCAGACCAAAAGTCATATGGCAGAGGGATTTGAATCTTTCCGGTGTCAAGTGATCACTTTTCTCAGCAAATGTTATAATGTTAATATGGGGAGCCTTGGACAGAACAGATCAGATCATATAGCACAAGTGCTCTTAAATGGAATTCATTTACAATAAGCAATGCATTCAGTCTGTCATATATCACACCAATATTTCTAAAGTAATGAACAATGCCAGAATATTTAACCAAGTACTAACAGCTTAATTTGATTTACAGCTCAGACAAAGGTGACTAGCTCCATAGTAAAAATTAAAAGTTGGACACTTTCAGGAATGCAAAACATTTGATGAAAACATTTCCATGTAAAAATCTGTCATTTAGGAGATGACCTACTAACTTCATGAACAGCTAATAATATGGAGGAACTTGCTGATCTAATAAAAGGAAACCTTTTCAGCTTTGTAGATTATATGACCAGGATCAAAAATATTTTTATGTAAATGTGAATGCATTATGGCTAGACATTCCCTTCTGAAGAGTGGACAATTGTGCAGAGTTTTAAAATAATCATATATGAATTAAACGGGAAGAGTATAGAAACTGTACATTAAAAGTTACATGCAAGAAAGCTAGAAGGTGGATATAAGTAAGGCAATGAGACTGAAGAATGTCATATTGAATCAACAGCATTTAAAATAATTTAATTGCAGCACCTGAATAAACTTTATATGTAAAGCTGATGCCCTTGATACTCTATGAATATGAATGAGTCTTTTATGTCAATGGAGATCCAGGGATAGCTAGAAGAGAAAAAAGCAGAAATACTAGGCTCTCCCTGAATAATGTAATCATGTCTAAAGATCACATATATGGTGTAACTCTTAAGATTTCTAAAACATCCCTCAGCCAAAGGAGTGAGAATAGCCAAAGGACTTGGTGAAAGACCGAGCGAGGACTAGTATGACCCATTTCAAAGTGGGTAACATAGAATCCTCCATTAAAATGTCCTAGGGATATAAAGTTTGTATGGTAGGTATCCATGACAGTATGAAGAACTGTATCCAATAGACAAGCTAGCAATTCAATTCAAAGCCCCCCCCTCTGTTTAGATGCATAGTATACATGCAAGGGTCCTTTGGCACAACTAGTTGACCAAGGAAATGCTCTAATTTGTCTGTCCAATTTGTATAACAATTTTCTAGGATACCTGACTATAATCCCTTGAATAATATAAAAAAACTTAGGATAAAATCAAATACCATCTTGATCAACAATCATTTTAACACCAAGGAAGATGCAGTTCTGACCATTCATGAAAACTATCATTGATAGTCTGCAGAATAAACTACATATTCAGGAATTATGGTACAAACAGGTGAGGGGGCTCATAGTTTTCCTAAATATTTGGTATATAGATTGGCATTATGTGAACTTGAAAACAGCCTTTTGACCATCCCAGTTCGCGTAACTGCCGTCCAACATTTTGATAGTAAACCCTCCGAATCTTTCTTTCTATTTTAAAATTGGTGGCTTTCCAGTTAGATAATTAAAGCTTAGTTAACCCCTCTTTTATATCTAACTGCTTATGAACACTGTAGGTCTTAGGATACTAACCCATTTTTCCTTCTTACCTTTAAAATCTGCAACATCTACTCCAAGACCACCAATTATTGTTGAGCCCACATTCTGCCTCTCAGTAGTCGTCTTGGGATTAGTGCTTCTGTCTTGCTCCTGATGAGAGAAGGAGTATACAGCCATTATTTCCTGGAGACTGCTGATTCCAGGAAAGCCTAATAATTGCTTCATAGGTGCCAGCTTGGAATTTGTGCTTGTGTTGTGCTATTGGTGAGAGAAGGAGCAGAGTGCATTGATTCCCGATTGTTTTTGGTTGAGCAGTGAGTGTCTGTGTGGCACCTTCCTGATTTGTCTGGTTGCCATTCAAGGCACCTACCAAGTAAAGGCTACAACAAGCCTACAGACCCTTGCATCCATACTGGATCTGGTCCACACTAATATGGGAGAGTGTGGCACACCCCCTAGTGTAATGTCTTGCCTGGTAAGGTCAGACCACAAAGTGGTCTCCTTTTGAAGTAAAAATTAAGACATGGGCCTCAGCTAACCCTGGAATATTTAGGAACTCTGTAAGGCTAACTTCCTAATATTAAGTGATAACCTGGAAAATTTTGAAGCCCCTATAAACCCTGAGAACACTGATGCCTATGCAGAACTGTTCACAGAAACCCTATACAAGCATGTTAATAGCTGCATAGAGGCAGCTGTACCCACCAAGAAGAAATACAGAACTAACTCAAAAACAAGCTATCCTGGTGGAATCACAAAATCAATAGGCTGTATAACAGAAGGAATAAAATCATGGCAAAAATTAGGATGTGCAGTATCAAGCAGGATAAAACACTCACCAAACTAAACAAACAGTTCAGAGGACAAATAAAGTATTCCAAACCCAAATTTGAGGTAAATTTGGCCTCCCAGCTCAAGGACAACTACAAGACCTTCTTTAGTCTGCAACCTCACAGTCAATACACAATTGTGTGCAGAACTCATTGTAAATGGAGACACCTGTACTGAGCCAGAAGGTATAGCAAACCTCCTGGCTGATAAATTCAGCTCCAACTTTACCACTCTCTCCCCTTCTACCTTCCCTCAGGAAATATCATTAAATGTAACTCCCCCTGCTATCACTAGGGAACAAGTCCTTAATGCTCCCTGTAAGGCCAAGAACATTGCACCAGTGGGCCTAGACAATATCCCAGGATGCCTTTTAAATAGCATGAACATGATCTATCAGGCTGTCTGGAATTTCTATTTAACTGTAGCCTCCAAACAGGCTTCATGCCTCAAGAGTGGAGAACAGCAACAGTTATCCTTCTCAATAATCTCACCTGTAAAGCCATGGAAATAATTATCCTGGAAATGATCTATAATGATATAGTAAACCTCAAGACACTAGACCAAACCCAATTTGGTTTCATCAAGGGCAGGTCATGCCTACTGAACCTGGTGGACTTCTTTTGAGAAGGTCACCAAAGCAATGGAAGAGGGCAAAATGGTTTACACTGCCTACCTTGACCTGGCTAAGGCATTTGACACAATCCCCATTCAGGCATTGTTGACAAACTTAACCGGTTGATTAAAAATCATGATGTCACCCAGTGGATAGCCAGCTGACTCACAGACAGGACCCAGGAAATTAGAAGTGGGAGTCCACCTCTACAAACAGGCCAGTCACAAGTGGAGTCCCTCTGGGATTGGTCCTGAGACTGCTCCTTTTTGGCATTTACTTCTCTGAAGTCACGGCCAATGTTAGTGACCTTTGGCTGACTAAATTCATAGTTTCATAGGTTCATAGGTTTGTACTAGGCTAATAGCCCTGGAGCCTTTATAAGCCTAGCCTATAGGATTTCCCTGGCATAGTGCTGCCTGATGTTAGTTCCCAGTTCCTCTATCAAGTAAGACCACTGAAGTGATCCCCAGAGTGAATTTTCTATTTCCCATCCACTCATCACGATTTCTCTTGAAGAGAGACAGTGAGGTGCTCTGCTTGACATGTATGGGAAGTTTATTCTAGAGCATGGGCAGTCTCTGGGTTAAGAACCTGTCCCTCCAGCATGTTCTGTTGATTGTGGTAATGAGGTTGAGGTCTCTGGAGTGTGTAGCATGGAGGGATTGGTATTTCTTCAGATGTAGCATATTTAACAGCACTGGGTCCAACATGGCTTTTTACAGGTCAAGCAGACCTCTAAGCAGGAGATATGAGACATAGAATAGTTGGAGTTTTTTTGAGTCTGTCCATATAGGGCATGTGTTTAAGGCCAATAATCCTATTTGTAAGGTACTTTTGTGGCCTCTCCAGTTGTTGTAGGTATCTAGTGAGGTACATGCCAAGTGGGGAATTATACTCGATAATTGGTCTAATGAGGGAAGAGTGGAGAGAGATGATGACTTCTTTCTTACTAGATGCAAAACCTTTCATAATGAGATGTGCCACATAGAAGGATTTTCTGACCGCAGTGGCAATGTGGTTGTCAAAGGAGAGGTTGCTATCAACCTGTGTTCCCAGATTTCTTGTAACACCTTCTGTGTTCAGTGGACTACCATTGATGTGGTAATTCATGGGCACCAAGTTTTTCCCAAAGGGAATGAGAATGCATTTTTTGGCATTGAGCTTAAGGCCATGTTTTTGACACCAGTCATTGGTTTCAGTGAGGCCTTTCTGTAGAATGTCTACATCGTTTGGGGAGTTAATAATGGCTCCCAGCTTGCAATCATCTGTGAACTTGATCAACCAGAGTCCTTTGTGTTGGCTTGGACTTCAGAGAAGTAGATGCCAAACAGGAGAGGACCCAGAATCGATCCCTGTGGGACTCCACTTGTGGCTGGTCACAAGTCTGACTTGGAGTCTGCTACTTTCATAATGTGGGTTCTATCTGTGAGCCAGTTTGCAACCCATCTTGTGATATATGGGATAATGCCTAGTTTAATGAGTCTATGTATAATTTCTGAGTGGGGAATGGTATCAAAGGTCTTGGCTAGATCAAGGTAGGCTGTATGAACTATCTTGCCTTCATCCACAGCTCTGGTGACTGACTCAAAGACGTCGACCAGGTTGAGCAGGCATGATCTAGTCTTTACAAAGCCAAATTGCATGGGGTCCAGTGTTTGGAGGCTTCCTATATCCCTGTTTATAAGGTCCATGATGATGCGCTCCATAAGCCTTACATATCAGGCTCGTCAGGCTGATGGGGTGGCAGTTCTCAGGGGCTGTAGTTGCTCTCCCTTTACGTAGTGGGATGACTGTAGCAGTGTGCCATTTGGCAGGGACAAAGCCTGAAGTGAAGTTGTGATTGAACAGGGCTCACAGGTGTGGTGCCAGTTCACACTGTAATTTGTGTAGAACACAGTCAGGGATATTGTCAGGCCCCATGGATCCTGTATTCTTGGCTTGGACAGTGTGGTTTTAACCTGTGCAACACTAACGTTGAGTACTTGGCATTTCTCTGGTATTGTGAATTTGGTTCTTTGTGGGAGAGAGGGGTGAAGTCGGCACTGAATCTGTCAGCCAGTATGTTGGCAATATTGGTTGGCTCGGTATAGGAGGTACCGTTGTGCAGTAGCTCAGAGTAGATCTGGGTATTGCCATGGAGATTCTTCACATAACTATAGAAGGCCTTGTGGTTGTCTTTAGTATCTGCTGCAATTCTGTTTTCCTAGCTAGATTTAGAGGATTTGATGAGGGATCTCAACTTTTTGTTGAGGCTAACAAGGGAGTTTTTCCAGTCTTGGGAGTTCACCTTTTTCTGCAACAGTTTCTTCCTTCTGTTGTAGAGTTTGTTTATGGCAGAGGACCACCAGATTGGCTTCCTTTTTTTGGAGGAGAGCGTCTTGGTTCTGTTGGGTATGGCTAGTTCTATGCATTTGTGTACGTGTTCGTACAATGCTTTGGTGTATGATTCAGCAGTCATGCACTAATCCTACATTGGAATGGGCATCGTGAAGTTAGCCACCTCTGTTTTTAGAAGCCCAAAGTTGGCTTTAGAAAAGTTTTTCATGGTAATTACCTTTGGTGGGGGTGTGGGTGGAATGTGGATTTCCATGGTGATTAGTTTGTGGTCAGATTTCACCAAGGAGGAGTTGACTAATGGTGTAAAGTAACGGTCACCCATGTTAGAAAACAACCAGGTCAAGAATGCTGCTACCTCTGGTGGGGGTAAGAATGAGCTGATCCAGGGCATTGGAATCAATGAATTCCAGGAAATGTTGGGCAAGTGTGTTGGTACATGAGTAGTTTTTGGAGGGGTAGTTTGAAGTTGCCCAGTATGAGGGTGTTTTGTTGGACCTTAATATTTTCCAGGGTGCTTAGGAACGTGGAGTGAGAGTCTTGGGACATGGTAGGGAACCTATAGCAGGCTACAACCTGAATCGCTGTATTACCAGTTGTACCTGAAGTATCTCTGATGCATTATGTTGGGCTACTAGTCTGGAGGTGTGCATATCCTTTATGAATCTGGAGACACCACTGCTTTTAGAGCATCTGTCCAAGTTCTGGGGCTGAAAGGTGTGGAATGAATTGTAGCCTGGTAGCGCAGGGGTGCTTTCTGCTCCTTTGAACCAGGTCTCTGTTACTGCACATATGTCGATGTTCTCCATTTTGAGGAGTGCTTCGAGTGAGTGCATCTTGAGATTTAGACTTCTAGCATTGAGTAGCGTGACCCTCAAATTGCATTTACTTGTAGCTGTTATAGTGGTAATTTGGTCTTTAGAACATTGCCTAAAAAAGGCACTATAGGGGTGGCAAGAGCCTTTGCCAGTATCTGGAATCCCAGGGGTGACATATATAGGCCGTCTTTGGCAAAGCATTGAGGTCTGTCAATCATGCCATCCCAGACAGAGACAGATATTGGATCCCCTTAGAATGAGACCAGAAACTTGGCCAATTGTTGAAGTCAATCATTTTCTGCTTGTATTGTGGTATCATTCTGGGTGATGGTATGATGCTACTTAGGGTGGTAGAATGATTGCAAATTGGGAACTGTCATTGAATTCAACACTGACACGAATGTTCTCCACGAAGGGCTGACACTGGCAAACAACTGGTGTCAGAGGAATTGACTAAAATTAAATGCCAAGAAATGCATAATAGTATCCTTTGGGAAGTCATCCCACCCCCTGGTAACTATCATATTGACAACACACCCCTTAGTGTTGACCCAATAGTCAGGAACTTAAGGACACGCATAGACAGTAATCTAGTCTTTGACTATCACATGTCTACAGTAGTGAGGAAATCATTCTATGTTGTGCAACTTATAAAAATAAAGGTATGGCATCTAGGTCCAAGGAAGTCATTGTTCCACTGTATTCGGAATTCATCAGACCTTTCATTGAGTACAATGCCCCCTTTGGTATGTAGCTAATCAAGCATATCCAACAACTGGAACATCCACAGAGGTTCCTCACCAAAAGAATACAGGGCAGAAGTATCATGTCCTATGCAGACTGCCTCAAGGCCCTATCCCTGTATTCTGTCTGCTACAGGCTGAGGGGAGATCTATGCCAGGCATAAGAGCATTGTCAGAACCCACTTGGATGGACCTCGTGCATATCCACAAAACAAACAGCACCAGAATTACCCATTCTAAAAACCTAAACCTTGCCTGTGATATAAGTAGGACCTGGTAGAGAGGCAGGTATGTAACCCAGAGACTACCCTGTCTCTGGAACAGGCTCCCTATCCATGTGAGGCAGAGTACTTACCTAACCCAATTCAAGTGCACCTTGGACAATTGGATGGGGAACAGGAAATTCATCCCTGGTTTGGCATCTGTGTCTCTAGTGGACATGAACAGCCTGTAATGGTTCATCTCCCAGGCCCATGCTTACACTTATCAAGGGTACCAGAACTTATTAGAGCTTTTGGGATGCATGGCTAGGTTTAAAAAGGCCCTTGTGGTTGTTAGGCTAGTAAATGGCTATGAAGCTATGAACCTATAATGATTTTTCTTTTGTAATAGAAACCTCAATATTAGCACTTTCCTCCTCAGCTGAAACTGGCATCTTTGAAAAAGGAGCTTGGAGCTCAAAGCTTTGGGAATCAAAAGATTGTTTTTATGTGTCTGTGGCTCAAGTCCTGGCTGACAAAGACCAGTTCATGTACTCAGTTAACAAATAAATAAATAAACCTCTAATGTAGCCTTACCTTATTCACCAGAAATGTGTTGCATATTTCAACATGATGTCACAGCATGTCTGTACACTGTGACCTCAAGATCTCTCATTTTATAGTCCACCTACCTTTATCTGTGGAACTCAGCAGTTTGCCTTGTGACAGCTTTTTCATGCCAGACAAAATGAGTTGGCCCAAAACAACTTCCAAACCATAGACATTCCTTGGGTTCTTGCCTTGAAAATGCAATATTTTATTCTTTTTTGCATTTAATCTATTTTGACATTTATCTTCCCTTGTGAACTTTTATTCCCCTTCTTAATCCCATGTCTTGTCAAAAGGGTCTTGTCCATAAAACCATCATCTGCAGACACCAAAGAGTCTCTTGAGTCACCTTGTGCAAACACAGCTGAGTTCATGTATGAAGGGTAACCCATGCAGGCTGCAAGACACTCTGTCTCCCAGCCATGAGACTGTGTTCTGGGAGCAGTCAGGATACGAGTACTTTGAGTAAGTTCTCCTCTTACTCTTCTTTAATCTGCAACTTTCTGGCACAATATTGTCCCTAAAATCAATTTTACTTCTATTTTTACAGATCCAAGGTTCACATGCTTATATAAATGTTAATAAGTTAAGTACTAGGGGGTGGCCGCGGTGGTGCAGCAGTTAGCATTGTCACCTCACAGCAAGAGGCTTTCCAGTTCGATTCTTGGCTGGGGTGCCTTCTGTGCAGAGTCTGCATGTTGGTCATGTGGGTTTTCTCTGGGTGGTCCGGTTTCCTCCCACCTTCCAAAGACATGCAGTAGGTGGATTGGACTCTCTAAATTGGCTGTGTGTGTGTGTGTGTGTGTGTGTGTGTGTGTGTGTGTGTGTGTGTGTGTGTGTGTGTGTGTGTGTGTGTGTGTGTGTGTGTGTGTTATGAATGAACTACTGTGGCAGGCTAGCCATCCGGCAGTGTAAACCTTGGCTCAAGATGATTGTCACTGTTGGTGACACCCCGACCACATGTGCAAAATGGGAGAAAGGAGATGAGGATGGATAGATGGATTTTAAAACACATTATTCCAGAATAAGAGCTGCTTATCTGAGTTCTGTGAAAGTTGACACATTGCTGTCTGATATAATCTTTTTTTTTTCTATTGCCAATGACTGTACCTGATGTTCTGTACATTACAGCAACAAGTGCCAAGATAATGTATCCACTCCAAAACTGTCACTTGGTGTTACATTAGTCAGTCATATACATGAGAGACTAATATTTATGAGTCTTTTGACTGCACAAGCGATGAGCATGGGCACAGCACAAGAGTACTCCTTGCATAGAGCGAAGCCTTTGGTACACTGCAATATTTTTCTTTGTGTGTTTTTAGGAGCTGATGTGCAGGTTTACCATAGATAGTTCTTTGGGTGGAGAAATTAAGCATCTTTTCTAAGCACTGTAAATGTACTGGTAACTGCTAACTTACAGCTAGGGATAATGTGATTAATGTGTTGCTCAAATGGTATGAGCTCTGTATCATTAAAAAGCAATTTGACATATGTGTGTAGAATCCAGCATTAACAGAAGGCTTACACTGGACCATTTTGAATCGGCAGTAAATGTCTTATCATCCTTGTTTCCTTCTCTACCAGTACATACATACCACTTCATGTAATAAGGTTGTTTGCAGGTTTTAGGAGTGTTTTATGTACATGTTCATCACAGAGATTTCCTTATTTGATGTGGAGATTGGGGAAATGGGCACGCTAACTACAGAGGTAGAACTCTTGTCAGTTTTTCTCTTTCATTTAAAATCGGTTTCAAAAAAGATTAATTATTTTCTTACTTGGTGACAGCACACTGAGAAAAAGAGACACCATCAGTTTAAGTATTCATGGCTAAACACCAAGTTACTCCCAAACCTTCCAAAACAAAAATATGATACTTGGAATCTCACAAAAGCTGAAAAAGAATTCCTAAAACTCTCTACATCGGTGATTGTAATGGTACTCCAGCTGAAATAAACATGCCCTTTGAATACCTTGGTTTATGACTGGACCAGTCAGTTACCTTTCATAACCACATTGAAAATGCCAGGAAAAAGATCAACTTTTATTTTGAACACTGAAAATATCTCTGTTTCGTTTCAAATCAACAACTGCAAAAGGCATCAGCTTGAATGCAGTCTTCCCACCATAGCCACAGTCTGTAAAAAAAAATAAAATAATTTGTTCTTCAGTCCATTGAAAACAAAATCTGCCGAATTTCTTACTCCCCTCCTCAGCAACACCACCCCTTTCAAACCCAGATGGATTTCAGTAACCTATCTCTTCTTTTCAAAACGACTTCAACCAGGCTCCTTCCTACCTCTTCTTGCTATCAGATTCCATAATAAAACCACCCCCTACATCCTCTGCAACTTCTCCCAATTGATGTTCTTACTCCAGACACCCCAAACAAAACTGAACTGTACCAACCCTTCCTTCTTTTCCATTCTTGCACCCAAACTCTTGAAATCCCTCATCTTCATTCTTCACCTTCAGAGCACAACTCGAAAGATGCCTCTATCAAAAAACTAACTGTAAGTGCTTTCCCACGGGGCATTTCCTCTAACTCATCCTGCACCTACATCACTTTGTACTCACCTACTGCTTACCTACAATATTTATTACTAAAATTAAAACACATTTATTCTTCTCCACAGGTAAAAATATTTGCTTATTGTTTCAATTGCCTTCTGGATTCAGTACCATCTGTGATTACTCCACGTTTGTGAATCAGTTCTGTTTTATTTTCTTCTAAATTTCTCACTCGGGCTGTTCCTGTAAATAGTCTACTGTGATCAATGTACTCCCTCCGTAAACATACTAAATAAAATAATAAAATAATGAAATAAGAATGGCAATGATGAGAACAATTTAAAAAAAAAAATATATATATATATATATATATATATAACGAGAGCAATCTAAAAAAAAAAAAAAAAAAAAAAATACAGAAGGGAAAGGATTTGATATTAAATTTTAATTGCTGGTTAAAATTTTAACATCTATATGTACTGTACACATTACAGAAGTACATATTAAATCAATTCTATCAAAGCCTTTTTTGCACATTTGTTTTGTATGCTTTAGTACTATGATAATGCTTGTATTCCTTTTATAATTAAAGATCTGAAAGGGTATTAAGCTACTGCTGAATGCACTTAAGTCTCTGTTTCCTTTGCATAATGTGGTCAACAAAAAGGATTGCTGAGTCATGAATGAAAACAATTTTCCTTCCTCCTTTTCTGAGTTCATCAGGGCTGGTTTCACTCAGCACTTACTGCAATTTCCGTACTCCTTCCTCCTTTTCTGAGTTCATCAGGGCTGGTTTCACTCAGCACTTACTGCAATCTCCGTACTCCTGTGCGTGTGTATATGTGTGTTTGTACCACACCCATTGAGACATTTGTATTCTGCGACTAACTGAAATGCCTTTTCTGAGGCCGGCTTATTTTGCACAATGCTGTCAATCAGTGCATGATTTGCACTGATTTAACAAGTTGCTATCCTGCATGCAAGGGGAGTTGCAGTGCATTTAACTTTGCAGTATCGGTGCTTGGTGTTCTCTTGTTCACTTTATGCAAAATGCTTTCTGTGCAGAAACTGTATGTCGTTCATGTTCCCATGTGGATTTTGCCAGGTGCCTCAGTTTCTTCTGATATCGCAAAGACATAACATAGGTGAATTGGTAATCCTGTAAACTGCCTATACTTCTGAGTTTGGTGTGTGGTTTGTGAGGAAGAGTGTGTTGGTTCTGTGATACACTATTATCCTGTCAAGGATTAGTTCTCCACCTTATGAGTAGTGGGCTAGGCTTTGACTCCCCAATGACCCTGAAGCTGAATGAATATTCTACACAGATGTAGTTTTTAATGTGAGGTATTGATTGCAATACCATCTACTTAATCTACCCTTTTCCTTGGTTACCAGATAAGCTGGAGATCCTATGTAAATAACCCCTTACTCTCTCTTAAATGTATTCTTCATAAAAATTGTCTTATGTTTCTGCTATGCATTTCTGAATTATTTTACTGTTTTGGACCATATTACATCTTCAGGTAGGCTGTTTCAGTCACCTACAACCTTTTTATGAAGTAAAGTTGTGTCCTGTCTCTCCTGAGCTGTTCACCTTTCCCCTCAATCTCTATCCTCTAATTTATATGCATCCTATTTTTTTAGATTATTGTTAAAGATTTTGGACTCTGGGGGTACCAAAGGATGTAAACACCCACTGAACACATCTTTTTTCTAGGTTATACATGTTTGGCTCTTTTAGTCTCACTCTTTCTTTAACACTAACACTAATGGTGTAGGGAATTAATAATTCTGTTGTAATCATTTGAAGTACCTCTGCAGGGGCACACAAAGGCATGCCATAGCTGAAGAGGAAGTCCTCCTGATAGGAACTTACAGAATGTCAGTGAAGTGATAATAGTAACTGCTTGTTTCCTGTGGCTGATGGCTCTGTCTGAACATCTCAGTGTTGTGTCAGCCTTCCTTCCTGATTTCTCATACTGCTTATTTATGTTGAAGTGTCAGTCATCAGCAAATGATTTTAATTACAAATGCAACATGCATAGTCACTGATGCCAAATGATGAAGAAATGAAATGGGGAAGGGAGGATAAACACAAAAGCAGGCACTGTCTAGGTCATGAATAGGACAGTTGCATTATGCAGTGTTCTCCTTGTGTTCGACATCAAATACCAAGGTATACTAGATTCATTAAAAGAATCTACTCCCAATGTACACACTCTAGGGATCACATGTCATGCATATTTCTACAAATGACAGGGCAATCTATTATGCCATGTAGATTATTATATACTGGTACTGCTGTGTGTCACATCAGGGCATTAGTCCCTAATAAAGAAAATGTGTTCAAAAAATGTATCCAGGTTCCATAATCTAAGCTACTTTTCTTAGAACCTTCTTTTCTGTAACATTCACAAGAGTCTTTATGCTTTACATAAAACAAATCCATATAAGCAGAATTATACATTAAAAATAGCAGAAAAATCCCATTGTGGTTCCTGAGAGATATTGCAGAGGAGGTTAAAAGAACAGGAACGCATGTAAGAACTTCACTGAACTTTAGATGCAATTCTCAGTCTTGTTAATTTTATCTACCTACTTGCCTATCTAGCTGTGTGTCTGTGTGTGTGTATCTGTGCTCTACATTTTACCAAAGTACTGATCACAATTTTAGACACAGCCTGGCAGACTACAGAGACATGAAAACATGAAATGAAAAATGAAAATAGCAAATAAAGACAAACTTTACAGATGTTTATAATAAAAGAAAAAAAAAATAGAAAAGTCTGTACCTGTTGACCGTCAATACAGGAGTAAACCTATCTGATGCAAGGTCTGTATTAATAAACTGTATAATAAAGTAAGGAAAACGAAAACAAACTGTCCAGGCACACTGAAGTCGGCTGAAAAAAGATTTATTATAAAATTTAATGTACAAGCACTTTCACCCTGCCCAAATGCAAGGCTTTTTCAAGTATAGCATACTTTCAGTTTGTAGTTTTTGGTAAACTGTTCCTACTACTTTTTGGTTAAAGTAAGGAAAATAACGAAAACTGTAATCCCCATCTTCTTATGTCAACACCACAATGAAGTATGCTAGCAAGGACCTTAACAGCACTATTAGATAATGTGAAGTAGTCACCAAAACAAACTGCAAATCTTTCTTCATTCATGTAATGACATTTATTTTAAAGACTAACACTGAACAATGCCCTGAGCTATTACATAATTTCAACATTCCACTCCCACGGATATAGCCAATATATTAAAAGACAAAATGAATGTTAACTTTACTCCATCTACTCACTATCCCCGAAAACGTTTCCTCTGAAATTTCTGTAGAACACGATACAGAATTCCTATCAAAACTAGAAATAATGTTTCTCTGGGACTAGATAACATACTAGGCTGCATTCATACCAGTGACAAGTATGCACTTTCTGAGCCTCTGCATAAACTGTTCACTCTCAGCCTATCCACATGGTTTGTGCCTACCTGGAGAACATCCTCCTGTCTACAAGGGTGCCCCTCTACAGACACAGGTAATTGGCCTGTCAGCCTCACTAGCCTTGTATGCAAAACCTTGGAATGTATCATAGCAGAACTAATTTATGTAGACATAGGTAAATTAGCTAACTGAGCTAGATCCCAGTCAATTTGGTTGTGTGAAGGGTAGGCCATTTCTCCTGTACCTAATAAACAACCTTGAAAAGAGGCTTTGGTCAGAGGTCAGTTTATCAACACTGCTTATATTGACCTGGTAAGACTTTTTGACATTACATTCCATGCTGGTATTATTGATAAATTAGACAAACTTAATGTAAACCCCTACATTGTCTGCTGGATTGCAAACTGGTTAACCAAAAAAATTGCAAGTAGTAAAAGTTGTTGGTACCCTCTCTGAATGTAAAATAGTAACTAGAAGAATTCAGTCGTGGGCCCTCACTGTAACTGAAAGACAACCACAAGACATTCTTTAGTTACATCCATAACCTCAAAGGTAAGGCCCAGATTTGTGCTGAACCCATAGTTAATGGTATGGGTTCCTGTTAAATGAGTGAATGCTTAAAATAGCGAACGCTGTTTAATTTACTCTTTACTTGAAATGGTGAAATCCCGAAAGCACGGAACAGCAAATTTTTTTTTTTTTTTTCCCAGAGAAAAAAATCACTGGGCCATTTTCAGGACTTTGCCATTTCCTCCACTGTGGTGCAATCTCAGAGTTGGTATATTTAAATGGGGGGGGGGTTCAATCTCATTGCACTGATGAAGGCTGAGAGCCGAAATTGGTATACTTCTTAATCCCCCTTTGGGTGTTTGGAATGTATTTACGTTGATTTAACTCTGGGTTAAATTAAATTTGTTTTGCTTGAGAGCTGTTTTTGAGTGCTGGCCTTTGAACTTTATATTACATATATAGAACCTGTGGATATAAGCTGCTGCCTAACAGATTCAGTGAAAACTTCACTCCCTGTCCCCACCACATATAACCCAAAGCATCCCTAACACCTATCCCATGCCTAGTATTTCCAAGGAGCATTTCTTAAATGCCCTCTCAAAGGCCAAAAAAACAGCCTGTATGGGACCAGACAACATCACAGGCTGTATTCTACATGGGTTAAAACAGGAATTAGTATCCCCATTGAGCACACTTTTTAATCACAGACTAAGCACTGGCTTTGTTCCAGCAGAATGGAAACCAGCCACCGTCATCCATTTTCAAAAAGGGTGTGCATCCACAGACCTGGGAACTATAGACCCATTAGATTGACCAGCCTTATCTGCAAGGCCATGGAATGAATCATCATAGACCTTATTAACAAAGATGTAGGAAATCTCCAAATGCCCGACTCCACTCAGTTTGGCTTTGTCAAGAGGAGCTCATGCCCATTTAAACTTGGTGGACTTCTTTGAGACAGTTACCAAAGCCCTAGACAAGGACAAATCTGTGCATACAGCCTATCTAGACTTAGCCAAGACGTTTGACACAATCCCCACTCGGGCATCATTGATAAAGTAACCCAGCTGGGTATTAGCCCATATATTGTCAGGTGCATTGAAAACTGGCACACTGATAGACTCGTATGATCAGAAAAGGGAACTTCTCCTCCTCCTTCAGCAGACCCATAAACAGTGGTGTTCCACAGGCATCAGTTCTGGGATCCCTACTGTTCAGAATCTACTTCTCCGAAGTACAGGCTAAAACTAAAGGACTATGGCTGACAAAAGTTTGCTAATGATTGCAAACTGGGAGCAGTCATTGAAACTCCTAGCAATTTCAACATCCTGCAAGATGGTCTTACTCAGAGTAATGACTGGTGCCAAGTCATGGTCTTAAACTTAATGCAAAGCAAAGCATTATCATCTCCTTTAGCAAGGGTGATGTTCCTGCAAACTACCCCATGAGTAACAATGCCCTAAGCGCACAGTAAGTGGTGAGAGATTTGGGCACACAGATTAACAGCAACCTTAACTTCAATAACTATGTCTACACAGTGGTAAGAAGGGCATTTTATATTGCTCATTTCATAAGTAAGGGCATCGCCTCCAGAAAAGAGGTTATAACCCCCTGTACACTTCCCTCATCAGGCCAATAATAGAGTATGACTCTCCCTTTGGTATGTTCCTTTTTAAACACCTGCAGCAACTGGAGAGAGACCACAAAGTTTCCCTTTAAAAAGAAAATAAATTCAGGGTCTTCAAGATCTGTCTTATGCAAATAGACTGAAATCTCTGTCAGTTTAATGTTTGTCCTACAGACTGCTTAGAGGCAACCTGTGCCTTGCATATAGAGCAATCTCTGACTCAGCTTTAATGGAAATCCTGCACATTCACAAGTCAGATGGCACATGGGTCACTTGCTGAAAGGACCTTAACATGGTATGTGGCATCAAAAGAATTTGCTGGAGAGGCAGATTTGTCTCACAGAGGTTGCTCCACCTTTGGAACAAGCTTCGTATTCATTTTAAACAAAGCCCTACCATGACACTATTTAAACACAATTTGGACAATTGGATGAATAACCAGAAATTCACCCCAGAGTTCCACCTGTGCTCTCTTGGAGAGGGGCAATTAGGTGCTGATTTTAGTGTCTGCTTAAACAGACACTCCTGGGAACATGGGTTGAACTTGGCTAGGCTTGCAAGGGCCCTGGGGCCATTAGCCTAGTAACCTCCTATGATCCTCTGAAGAGACCTGGATACTTATGTGGACATCTGTATGTCTGTCTCTCTCTCTCTCTGCCAATCATCATGCTGTCCCGATAGTCACAAAATCCTTCTATCTGGCCCAATTAATTTTCAAGAGAATATGTTCAAGATCACAGGAAGTCCTCTTCACACTGTACTCTTCCCATATTTGACCCAAAAATGAAAGGCCTTAAATCCTTTAACTATCCCAAGAGAGTAGCATAACTCTATATTCAGTGGCCTACGGGCTGCTTTGAGGTGACCTTAGTATCACTTTTCAAGCCATGAAAGACTTCAGTCCTATTTGACCTCATGTTTCTTTGCAAAAACAGTGGCTGTAGAAACACCCATACAAGGGACTTAAATTTACACCAATAAATAAATTACACTTACTGGAGCAAGAGGTTCATAATTCACTGTATTCCAGCATATGGAATAAGTTACCACTACAGGTCAAGCAAAGTACCTCTTTGTCTGCCTTTAAGCTAGATTGGATGATTGGATGGGTACGCACATATATTTACATCAGGGTTATCATGTATAGCCTTCTTGATTTAGGAGATGGGCACGGTTAAGTACTCATAAAGGGTAGGAACAACTTTTAAGTCTGTCTCCTTAAAGGTTTATATGGCTAGGCCTGTTACGGTTCCCATGGTTGCTTGCCTAGTATTACTCCTATCTCCCTAAAAAGGTAACACTGTTAAGAAGTACAGAAAATGAAATAAGAAAAGTGTAAAAATGAGCTTAAACGTAAAGTGTAGACAAACTTGTACAAGAAAAACTACTTGGCATATGGAAATCATGAATGAGGAAAGAATAGCATGAATTGTTCACACATACTTAATAATACTGTGTAACTATATTTAAGAGCAAAAAATAGAACGTAGGGATAGTAAACCAAACTTCATCAGGCTTGAATAAATTCTTGTTTAAACCATAGACCTAGCATAAATTATTATATTTTTAATGTTGTATTCATGAATACATTTTACTTAAAAAGTATTTTAATTGTAATTGATTTTTTTAAAACATGGTAAATGATCTTCCATTGAAGAACGTACTACATACTGTACTCAATTTTAGAATCTTTCTCTCTTGTGTATTTATTTATTTTACATTTCTTTACCGGGGAAAGTTATGACTCAACACATGTCCATTTTCAGTGGAGGCCCGTGGAGAAAAGCTCTAGAAATATAATACATAAAAAAGCAATGGTTGAATAAGATAAGTAGAGTAACAATAGTTAACTGATGTACAGAGTGAATATCAAACATGATTTTGAAGTATACAGTTGCATACACATAGTAAATATATACATATAATTATGTACAGTTAAAAGATAAGCTTCCAAGAGTGGTCGAGTATCACTACTAGAGAGAGCTGAATGGATCCTATTGATAGACTGGAAAAGAACAATAGGCTATCCAGGGCAGTTGCAAGTGCAGAGCCAGGTATTTGTAAGGTGTGTTTAGGAGTTTTTTAAATTGTAATGTTGAAGTATTAGCCACTAATGACTTGGGTAGGTTATTCCAGAGTTTGGAAATATATAATTCACCTGCTGAATTGGTAGCTTTAGTGATTTGTAGAAATAGTTTGTTGCTAGAGTGAAGGGATCTTCAAGTGGAATATGGTTGTATGATATTGATATCTTTGAGCGCCGGAGTTTTTCCTGATTGAGTATTTTGTGGCCAAAGGTTAGTTGATTAAAGTGAAGGAGTTAAGGGAGTTCAAGCCACTTGAGCTGCTTACATGATAAACAGTGATGTGACTTGTATGAGGTGTTAGTGGCAAACTTGGAGATTTTATTGTAACAGGCTTCGAGTTTGGCAAGGTCGGTTTTGCGCAGGGTTGGTTAAAATTGGAGAGGGTTATAATAGAATTGACAAGAGGTGTGTTCTAGCAGTAGTGGCTTTTGTGTTATTTGTTAGAAATTTGTTGTTTCTGTACAGGAGATTGAGTTTCTTGTGGCCTTTTTTAATGGTTCAAGCTATATGAATGTCGAATTTCAGGTTATTATGAATTTCTACTCCTAGCAATTTGGTTTGAGTTGTTGGGGTGATAATAGTTTTATTTTTGAAGAAGTTACTGAAAGTTGGGGATGGGGAGGTAGTCTTAATTAGTTGGGAAGAAAATAATTTTTGTTTTTATTGGGGTTTAGAGTTGGGAGCTGGTCAGCCAAGTTTCAACAGATAAGGAATCTTGCGTAATGGTATGGAGGTCTTTGGGGGAGGAGGCTGAGCATATCAGAGCAGAGTCACTGGCATACTGAACTAATGAGGTATGGAGTGTAGCAGAATGGCGCTAATTGGTGAAGAGAGAGAATCAAATGGGAGCAAGAATGGAGCCTTGTGAGACCCCTAAGGTGACTTGAAAAAGGGGTGAAAGGTATTGTTGCCAGCAGACTGCCTACTGACACCCTGCTAAGTAACTTGAAAACCATGTAATAGCGGGGTTACTGAGGTTTAGGGTGGAGAGGACATTGATGAGTTTGCTGTGGTTGACCATGTCAAATGCCTTGGACAGGTCCATGTATATGGCCGATACAAATTGACCATTGTGTCTGTGCTGTAACTGTATTTGTAAAGGACATTAGGGTTGTGGTGGTGCTGTGACAGGGGTGAAAACCATGTTGGGTATTTGATAGGAGTTTGTGTCAAAGGAGGTAGTCCATAATTTGGGTGTATACGACCCTTTCAAGAAGTTTGGATAGAGGGAATAGGATGGCAATTGGGTGATAGTTTGTTAGTTCAGTAGAGTTACCACCTTTGCATAACGGTAGAATGTGGGAGATTTTCCAGATAGTAGGGACCTGTGTTTTAGATAATGATCTGCTTGAGTATGGCTACAGGGTACAGAGTATGGCTACTTGCTTCTGCAAGCTAGTTGGCTTAAGCTTTTTATTCATTTTTTGATGGTATTAATGGAGACTGGGTTTAATGTAAACTGGCCAGTGCTATTTTGTAGGTGTGTACTGTTATGGTTTGAGATAGCGGGGTGTGGTTGGATTTAGTCTGTGTGTTTGCAAGACCATGGATGGATTCTGTGTAAAGTAATTATTAAACTGAGTTGCTAAGTTCTCAGAATTGCTGGCTGCTGTTGGGGTGGGAGTGGTTGATTTACCTGGTTATAATATTTTGTTAACTGCAGCCCAGAACTTTTGTGGGTTACTTTGATGTTTATTTTGGATATTGTGGTAGTAGTTGCATTTGTCTAATTTTACTAGTTTGTTTTGCATTATTTCAAAGATCTAGGTAAGTTTGTTTAGTTATGTGGGGTTATTTATGAAATTGTTCCCAGGCCTTATCTTTGGCTTTGAGTAGGGAATCTAGATTCTTTATTAGCCAGGGTGCATAGTTTGATTTCACTCTGTTTCTAGGTGGTGCACGGTAGTTAAGTATGTCTAGGAAGGTGGAGTTGAAGGAGAGAACAGTGTCTTCCAAGGGCTGGTGTCTGAGACGATCCCAGTTGCAGCTTTTTAGGGCAGAGATAAACCTATTTGGAT